>NC_034603.1:1839952-1856798 GCF_900095145.1 Mus pahari | reverse complement strand
CACACACACACACACACACACACATACACACATGCGCGCGCGCACACGCACACACACACACCAGGCAAACCTAAGAACCAAGACAGGTGGCAAGCTGGTACTCTTAGGCACGAGGCGTCTGTGGAAGCACTGACTCACCTACCAAAGGGACAGCAGAGAAGCCATACCTTGGGAATGTTCCTCGTTCAGCACTGAGCTGTAGCAATCAGGTCGAGAGCTGGGCCACGTGAAAACCTCAAAACCCCGCCCCCACCCACAGGCTCCCTTTCTGGCCCTTGTCTGAGTTAAGGTTTCACTCCAAAGCCGGGCCCCATTCCAGAACCCTCATCTGTCCCTCTAAGCGGCTCCGACAGATCACTCCACAGTACCCGGATTCTCCTTGGGATAATGCCTCGGGAAGTAACAACCTGAAATGTGATCCAGTCAGAGTGCGTTGCAGCAGTGTTTCTGTATGACACTTCACGGGCTGAGATGCAAATGGGGAGGAATCCATGGCTAGAGAAAGCGAGGCGGTGCATGAACCGCCTGGGACTCTAATACACTCAAGGGTGACTCCATCTTTCCTGGTGTGGGGAAAAATCATGAAAATACTCCTTCCTCTTCCTTCTCTCCTTTGCAATCTCACCCCTCATCTAGGCTTCCTCTCATTGGACAGTTTTGCAAACTGGGAGGAGGGTATTCAAACCTGGGAAACTGCAGAGTTTTCTCTTCCTAGTTATGTCCCTGGAGAGTGACCCATAAGTCTCGCAATCTTAAACTTACAGAAACTGCTTAAGGTCACCTAAGGGCTTAAGTCTTCAGCCTTCCTTAGGCAGCAGGACCTGGGTTTGGGGACCAGCGAAAATCTATCTTCTTAGGTTTTTTTTTTTTTTTTTTTTTTGTTCAATAAAACCTGAAACATATTTTGCCTGGCACTTCTCCTCAGGACTTTTAAGCCAGCGGGTCCTTTCTGGCAAATGGGATCCATATGTTCCCATTCATTGATACTAAGCCACCAGGGTGCTGTTATGCAAGTACACTTTGATGCACAGGGCCTGCAGCACTTGAAGGCCTTGCCTTTCACAAACAGGAAGTTTTCTCTTCTTAGGGTTCGTGGAGTGAGAGGCCAGCTCCCCAGAATGTGGGAGGAAGCTCCAGGCTGTGTTTGTTTTTTACTTGGTGACAGCCACCCCACCCCTTTTCAGCTCCCCCCCCCCTCGCGCCTCAGGGTGAAGTGGGAAGGGGTTTGTGACAGGCACTAGGGCCCTCCTGGTCACACCCATGGACTCAGCCAAGTCCCACAGTGGGTTCTGGTGTGTTTACCACTTTGATGGGATGAAAATAGCCCTGTGCTGAGTAGCCTGTGGGACCATTTGTCTCCCTCCCCTCAGGGCTACTGCACAGATCTGGCCTGTGTCTTTTTCCCCAGTAGGGCCAATCCCAGGCAGGTAGACAGCATTTGCAGACCTCTAAGGGGGGCTGTGGTATTTGAATATGCTGACAGAAACCTCAAGGAACAACTTGTCAAAGGGCAGTGGTGGTGCATGCCTTTAATCCCAGCACTTGGGAGGCAGAGGCAGGTGGATTTCTGAGTTCGAGGCCGGCCTGGTCTACAGAGTGAGTTCCAGGACAGCTAGGGCTACACAGAGAAACCCTGTCTCAGAAAACAAACAAACAAACAAACAAACAAACACAAGAAGCAACCACCGCCACCACTGGGCAGAGGAAGGAGACGCTACCAGAGGTTTGGACATAGACAAGTCTGGACATAGGATCCCAGCTCTGCAGCCCCCAACCTGAAGACTCAATTTCCCCTCTTGTGAGACTTTAGGCTCAACCTTCAGAGCTGTTAGACCAAAGCAGACCCAGGCCTGGAATCGACACCTGCCTTGTCTCGTCTTCGTCGCCATCCAGTCCTCTTTTGGCTCTCCAGCCTCCTCCCTCCTGCTTGCTGCTGCTCTGTCTTGAGTGTTCCTGGGTGGAGGGGTGGGCTACACCCTGCTCCCAGCAGGCCAGCCAGGGAGGAAGGCATACCTTAAACCCCGGAGGAGGATTTTACAATTCAGACATCACACTGACAGGTGGGGCAAAGCCCAGTCCTACATCACTGACCTTCCTGAAATCCTGAAAGTTGCTGAATGAGCCTTCCCGTGAGTCTTGTCTTCACTAAGGACAAGCGACATGCTTATTATTGGCAGCCAGGAACACTGATGGAATGGGTCCTCAAGTCCAGTCCCCCATGTTCATTCTCACCCTCTGCCCCAAATCGAATATTCTCTTCACCGCCAGCCTCTCATAGGACCTGACACTGGCCCCAGCTCACACCCTCTGCCTTCCCCTTCCTCACAGCCACTGTACTGGTGCCTCTCTGTCTTAGGCCTCATCCTCTCCCACCTATATGGGTGAATATGAGGCACAGGTACCCTCTGGGTGACACTCACTTACTTCAGCATCTGGCCGGAGGGCAGCAGCAGAGCTAGACCACCGAACGACTGCACATCCCCACACGACCTGAAGTTAGTCTTCCATGACTAAATGTCACATGGAATTTTCTAGAACCCCTGGGAGAGCAAAGTTACCTGGCAGGTGGAGGTGCTAAGTGGGTAGCTATAGACCTGAGGGACACAGACAGACAGGGAGGATTAAAAGTGATGAAGGCACAGCCAGCACAGGGGAGCAGAGCTGAGAGATGTGGACAGGGTCTCGGTGTTATCCTTTAAGCCCCTGGGTCCAGCCTCCCTGAAACTACCATCCTGGGTTAAGGTCCCAAGGTGCGGGGAGCTACAGCCTATTGGACTGCTTCACCTCTCACCCTTAGAGAGTCTCCATGACATCACCAGAAAAACCAATGCACCGCCCCCCCCCCCAGTCCTGCCTCGTGCAGATGTCCATCAAGCCCCAGCCTTCTGGTTCACCCCAGCTCTCAGAATGTGCCCCTGCCATTTGCATTTGTGAGAGAAGAAGGTATGTCTCACCTGACACCACCCAACAGCACCGGAAAATTGTCCTGCACACACACCTGTCCCTGCTTACAAGCTCCTCAAGGTAGGTTGCCTTCTGCCCTGGACAGGAAGGAAACAATGCCTACCACACTACTAACATCTAAGAGCAGCCCATGGGAGTGGAGAACTGAACACAGCCTCTGCGTGCACATGTACACACACACACACACACACACACAGACACACATACACACAGACACACACAGACACAGACACACACACACACACAGACACACACACACAGGTCTCCCTGACACCACGTCTTTTAAGCCGATTGCCATCAGCAGCCCACACATATCACATGCTCATCCTGGAACCAGAGCTTCGGCCCCACTGGTGCAGAAGCCAATGGCTATCCTATCAAGTGACCTCAGCAAGCCTCTTACATTTCTGAGCTCCAGACAAGGAAGGGATGACTTCTCTGAGAGCCCCTGGAAGCCTGCGGGTGTGCACTAAGGGTCCCCTCCACGCAACTATGTACCTAGCCCTGTCCCTGAAAAGAAGTCAAAGCTTGGTTTATATCTAACTCCAGAGGGTACAGAAGCCATTTGCACACTGGAAAAGCATGCCCACATGACAAGTAGCAGTGTGGAGCGGAGGACTATGCTTTCCAAACCTCCCCACAGCACAAGAAAAGCTGGATATGGGAATCTTTCTGTGTGTGAAGCTACACAACATAGAAAAGTGCAGAGAGTAGACTTCAAGCCTTTTCATTCTGAAGGTGACAGTCATGTGGGATTCGCTTGGTCTACCCACTCCATGTGTGTATCTGTGTCAAGACAAACAGCCGCACACTACAGCTGCTTACACAGGAGGCCATTAGCCTGTGATGACTGGACATTACAGTGCACAAAGCATACCCCTGTGGTCATTCTGCTTTTATCACAGAAATCAACAAATCGCCTGAGATGTTCCACACTCATTATAAAACAGGCTTTGTGTTCAGCCACTTTGCCTGGCTGCAGGCTAAGGCGAGTGTCCTGAACCTATGAAGGATGGGCTGAGCAAGGCTGTGCTCTTTGGCAGGCCGGATGCATCAGGGTGGTTTCATCTTACGATGTGCCGTGATTTATCAGGATGTAATCAGGAGGCACCAGTATAATTTCTCTTGTAAAGAAGATAGCGGCTTGAAAATAGAGGGTGGTGTTCAGAAGTTTAAAACATTGACATAGTTTTCAAAGCCAGCTTCAGTTTTAAAGCTGAACAGTTCACCCAATCCAAGACTGTCAGGTGGTGGGTCAGAGCCAGCCAGGTCACTGGTGATCTGGGTCAAGCAGGTGTAGGTGTGCACTGGCGTCAGGCACAGTCAGGAATAGGGAGAGCAGGAGAAAGGAAATGACTCTCTGTAGGAGGAGAGGACTAGCGCCTATGAGGAGCAGATGACATCCTGAGTGAATGTATAGTGTTGACATTGGTTCGGCCATGTCAAGGACTCCAGTGCCTCAGACCCATGAGACTGCAAAGCCTTTCCTTGGTCTGAGTACAAATGTTGACAGTGCATTCAGAAAGTGTCCATCATAGCTGCCGCCTCTTCCTCCTCCTCCTCCTTCTCCTCCTCTTCCCAGATGACCACATTCTGAGACTGCTCCCCTACACAGACTCCTACCAACACCCAACATCCTGGTTCAGCTCTATGCAGCTTTCTGGTTTTGTCTGCACTTAGCCTGTGGATACATACAAACATACACAATGCATTCGTGTATATGTACACACACACACACACACACACACACACACACACACACACTGCCTAAACCTAAGAACTATCATCCCTAGGTCTGTTTTCTTTACCTCTGACCTCACAGTGCTATGCAGTGGAAATGGAACACCAGTCACACACAAAACACTGAATTTATAGCATAAAAGGGGAGAAGCATAATTAATTTTAATAACATGTTGTATTTAGCCCAGTGCATCAAAAAGAAATCACTGCAACTTGCAATCAATATAAAAATTCACAAGATATCTCTGATCTTTTTATCTGCAACTTTCCTTATACACCATTGTGTGTTTTGTGTAGAGAAAGCATTGGTCTCCAGGGGGTAGCAATAGGACCAGCCTGGTATCTAGAAGCTGAAGGTTGGGCAGCGAGACCCAGGGCATCATGGGTGTCCAGTAAGTGAAGAGTGGAGACCCCAGGACCCTTGCTGGCAGCTAGAGTGGACTTTAGAGATACGTATGAGGAATCTACTTGTGAAGTTCACACCCTCAAGAGATGTCAGGACAATGAGGGCCACTACACACACCATAGTACCTGGCACACAGTGGGCACCAAGAACCCACTCTTAGAATGAATATGGGAAGAACAGCTACTGTGCTGTTGGTCTGCAGTGGTAGTTCGGATCTTTTCTTGTGGTGGCAGGCCCCGTTGCTCATCTGATAAACACTGTGGAAACTCCTCCCCACAAAATCCATACAAACTCCAAATGTTTGGATAAAATCTCACATTTACAGAGTCTCCATAAACCATCTGCAGACTTCTTGGTGTATGGATCCAAGTAAGAAATTCATGACTTTAAGAATTCATTTCTATTTCCAACAAATGCTTATTTATCGAGGTTTTTTTGTTTTTGTTTTTGTTTTTGTTTTTTTCTTTCTCTGTTATAGATTCATTCATTTAAGAAGAGAAATTAGCTAATACCTTTTTCAGTTAAGGGAGGTGTACCAACTTTGTCAGTGAGAAAAAGATTTTGGATGAATCCATTGTAACACTTGATTTTTGCCATCGAACTTGGTGTTGTTCTTGCAGCATTGATATGTCAAGGTTGTGTCACCATCACTGTACGTTATTGTGGGAGCCACAGATCGGCCTGCCTGACCTGCTCAAATAAGGAAAAATGGCAGAGCAGAAAGAGAAAATATATGAAAAGAAGAAGTCTGTGGCCACTGGTTCCTACACGAAGACATCTCACACCTTAAAGCATTTCCTAGCACTCATTCGTAAGGTGCCGACAATAATTAGCTTTATTCATATCTCACATTTGCTTAACAGTTATTCATGTCTGTATATTGTGTTTGCATTACATATGTATAATTGCTGTACTTACTTTTATATATTGCTACATTTCATTCTTTAAAAAATAGATTTATTTTATATGTGTGAGCACACTGTTGCTGTCTTCAGACACACCAGAAAAGGGCATTGGATCCCATTACAGGTGGTTGTGAGCCATCATGTGGGTGCTGGAATTGAACTCAGGACCTTGGGAAGAGCAGTCAGTGCTCTTAACTGCAAGTCATCTCTCCAGCCCTACATTTACATTCTTATTGCATGCATGTCTGTGTGCATATATATATATACAGAACTTTATATATAGATATAGTTTGTTGTTTCTTAATACCTTTCCTGTGATTATCTTAAAACTTTATTTTAAATAGCCGATATTGTAGACTTGAGGCACCATATTAGCCTTTATCATCCCTCAGAATCTGAGTTGTTCTCAATTACTGCTTTTATGAATAGCAGTGCCAAAGTGAATAGCTTAAAGATACAAACACATTTCACCTGAATTTCCATACTCTTTCCACATTTTATCTTTGTCCCAATTATAGTCCCATGAGCAGTCCAGGACTTCCTCAGATCCTCTGTACCTGGCAGAGTGAGATCACTGCAGCCCAGCAAGAGTGGCCTGGCCCCGGGTCTCCTCCTGGCCTTGCACTTTTAATCACGTCCCAGGCTCTCAGATACCCCAAGCATTTGGAGTCATCCTGGAGCACTAGGAACCTAAGACAAACATTTTCTGAGTGGCCTGAAATACAAGCACACCCAGGACCATCTTTCCTTGGAGCAGAATTACACTGGAGGTTTATTAGACTCCTGCACAGCTCCGGGAGCTGGCCGTATAATGGAGAACCTAACAGATGCTTTCCACTCTAGGGATGGGCAGATGTGAAAGAAACGTTAAAACAGGATCTGAGACAAGCAAACGTGAGTGATGACAGTGACTCTCGGCGGAGGGACAGACAGGAGTGTGCCTGGTCTTGAGGCCCCAAGGACTATTCAGCAGTGATTCTCAACCTGTGGGTTACAATCCCTCTGGGAGTTCCAACGACCCTTTCACAGGGGTCACACATCTGATATCCTGCATATCAGATATTTACATTGCAATTCCTAACAGGAGCAAAATTCTAGTTATGAAGCAGTAACAAAAATAATTTTACAGTCGGGGATCACCACAACATGAGGATCTGTTTAAGGGAGGGGCACAGCATTAGGAAGGCTGAGAGCCACTGCCTATAGCCTGCCGAGCTCTCCCACCACCCTGGGAAGCAGCCACTGTCCTAGTCCCTGCTCTTCTTCCCTTTCAATCACCATAGCAACAGCACTTTGCCAACAACATCAAGGTTCTTCATGGAAGGACACATCTTTCCTGTCGCTCTCAGCTGGCTCTCTCTGCCTTTCAGGATAAGACCCAGGGCAGGAGTATTGCACCAATAAAGAAGGAATGCACGGAGCCTCTACCACGGCTGTTACCATTTCCATAGATGATACTCAGAAAAGAGAGCTCCTCAGATCCTTAAAGGTCATGGGAGAAATGTGTCGTATAGCAGTGGATCGGAAAGGCACGGCTATGGATCTGCATCAGCTTGGAAGCAGGAAAAGTTACCTTGGGAGGCAGAGGCAGGGTGATTCTGTGCACCTGAGGCCAGCCTGGTCTACATATATCAAGTTCCATGTCTTAAAAAAAAAGGGGGGGGGAGGGAGGGGCACAAAGAAGGGGACTGAGGTCTGGGGCAGAAAGAGCACACTGCAGACTCAGTGCTGAGCCCTGCTCAGGTGGCCACAGCCTCCAGGCTACCTCAAGATGCCAAGCATGGAGACCAAGTATGGAGATGGATACCTATCAAGAATGAAGGGGAATCAGCAGCTGGCCTCGTGGTGGCGGGATTTAACTCCCTTCTGCCAGCCGGGCAGCAGTGTGGAAATGCCAACCTACAGAGTAGGTCAGAGCCAATGGTCACATGGGTAATGAATGACAGTGGCTCTGGAGAGGTAACGAGGGAGAAACAATCAAGAATATGGTTGACTACACTCTGGAAATCAGTCTGGCGGTTCCTCAGAAAATTGGACATAGTACTACCGGAGGACCCAACAATACCTCTTCTGGGCATATACCCAGAAGATCTTCCAACTGGTAATAAGAACACATGCTCCACTATGTTCATAGCAGCCTTATTTATAATAGCCAGAAGCTGGAAAGAACCCAGATGTCCCTCAATAGAGGAATGGATACAGAAACTGTGGTACATTTACACAATGGAGTACTACTCAGCTATTAAAAACAATGAATTTATGAAATTCTTGGGCAAATGGATCTATCTGGAGGATATCATCCTTAGTGAGGTAACCCAATCACAAAAGAAGTCACTAGATATGTATTCACTGATAAGAGGATATTAGCCCAGAAACTTAGAATACCCAAGATACATTATGCAAAACAGAAGAAAACCAAGAAGGATGACCACTGGGTGGATACTTCATTCCTCCTTAGAAGAAGGAACAAAATACCCATGAAAGGATATAGATACAGAGACAAAATTTAGAGCTAAGATGAAAGGATGGACTATCCAGAGACTACCCTATTCGGGAGTCCAGACCATCAGCAGCCACCAAACCTAGATACTAATGCTCATGCCAGCAAGATTCTGCTGAAGGGACCCTGATATTGCAGACTCTTGTGAGGCTATGCCAGTGCCTGGCAAACACAGAAGTGGATGCTCACAGCCAGCTATTGGATGAAACACAGGGTCCCCAATGGAGGAGCTAGAGAAAGTACCCAAGGACCTGAAGGGGGATGCAACCCTGTAGGTGGAANAACAATATGAACTAACCAGTACCCCCTGAGNNTNTGTCTCTAGNTGCATATGNAGNAGAAGATGGCCTAATNNGCCATCANTGGGNAGAGAGGCCCCTTGGTCTTGCAAACTTTATATGACCCAGCATAAGGCAAGGCCTGGGCCAAGTAGTGGGAGTGGGTGGGTAGGGGAGCAGAGGTGGGGGGAGGGGTATAGGAAACTTACGGGATAGCATTTGAAATGTAAATAAAGAAAATAAAATTTAAAAAAAAGAATATGGTTGACTAGAGGGAGGGATGGGAGGAACGGAAATGCAAGCCAAGTCCGTGGAGCAGCTGGAAGGAGGTGCTGTTCACTGATGTGAGGCTCAGGAGAGGTATGTTGGGGAGGTCAGAGTGCATCCTTTGGGCTCCTAGACAGTCTCACCAAGTCACCCATGAGGATGTTGTGTGGTAGGTTCAATGGATTACCCAAGACAAGTCAACACGCAAGACAAGTGTTGTGTGGTAGGTTCAATGGATTACAATGGAGCACAAGTTCAATGGAGTAAGTCAATTTGAGTTTTTCCAAAAGTATTTTGCACCAATAGCCAGGTGCTCTCTTGGTTGTGTGCTCTGTAAGTCTGGCAACACTAAGCCCATTTGTCTTCCCCAGGAGCCGTTCACTTACCATAACCCGGAAGCACGCTCACCACGCTCACTGAAGGAATCTCCAGTGTGTTTACAGCATCTATTAATATTCTCTGACCCTGAAATCCGGAGGGAAACTCTTCAGGAAATGTCGATCTCACTGGATAGATGCTCTCAAACCTCAGTGATGCCGTGACCCCATAGTCAGAGCGGATCTACAGTGGTGGAGTCTGTGGGCACATTTCAAACTCAATACTGCATAACATGTTTCTCCCACGGCCTTCACGGCAGAGAGAACATGACCAGATGCCCCTGAAGCTCTCCTTTCTGAGCGTTGTCCCCAGAGATGAAAAATGTCCCAGGACAGGCTCAGCGAGCCCCCTCTTCCTTGGAACCACACACCTGCCTAGGGCTTTATCCTGCAATACAGAAACCAAGAGCATCTAGAACAATGACTGATACATGCCCTTCAGTTAAGAACCTTGATGTTGTAGGGAAAGCACCCTCGTCAAGGTGGTTGAAGGGGACATTAGAGGGGACAGGACAGTAGCTGAAGGGGACATTAGAGGGGACAGGACAGTAGCTGAAGGGGACGTTAAAGGGGACAGGACAGTAGCTAAAGGGGACGTTAGAGGGACAGGACAGTAGCTGCTGCTTAGGGTTGTGGGAGAGCTCCGCAGGTGTCTCATGATAGATGGCTTCAGGTGGGACTTTGGGTGAGTGGTTAAGGGGTGGATAGGACAGTATATGGGGTCTCTGAGGAAGTGTGGTCATTAGCCTTGGAGGGAAAGACTTACTAGCACAGCAAGACCCTGACTGCTCTCCCCCCATGCCCAGTGGGGACGCCAGAGTCTACCTTGAAGTTGTCCAGATCACCATTCCCATGACTCCTTTGGGACCTCTCACAGGCTTCTCTGAAGTTTATGACAAAGATGGAAATTCTCTAGCTGCTAGAAAGGCAAGGTTCCACCCACCCCCATTTCCCCTCTCGGCCTCCCTTCACCTCACCCTAGCTCTTCTTGACTTGTTTGCCCTACAACATGTGGTACACAGTAAGTGTTCAGTAAGATTTCACTACACATATTCATGACCCTTAATGGGATATAAAAGGCCATCATGTCAAGGCAGTCTGGGAGAGGGGAGGAGGTGGGTTAGCTTTATTCTGGACACCGCTGTGCTCTGCTTAGAATCGGGGATTCTGATCTTACTAGAGAATGGAGAGTGTAGAAAAGACACTTGGCAGCCTATGCTCATACAAACCCCAAGGCCTAGCCAGCAATAAGGGCTGGGTAAATGACCTTGGTAAGTGTTCCTGCCACTGCCCTGACTGCTCAGCCCTGCGAATCACCAGGTCACTGTTGCTCTCCAGGGAGCATTTAGATAAGGTTTCTAACAGACGGTCAGTCAGTCAGGAAGTACCAGGCTGAACCAAATTGCTCCCCACCCGCCATATGGCTGCTTGACTGGCTCAAGCCTGAACACCCAACCAGACGTGTCCTGTGGTGTAAGTGATGGTGACACATCTTCAGCATCAGTTACTCTGAGCCACATGTCACCCACATGATACTTAATGATGCACAGCTGGTCCTTTGAGCATCTTTGGCTTCCCAGAGACCCAAGCCAAGGGATGATAATAATTAGAATAATATTTGCTACCACTGAAAGCTGGCTAGTGGTCTTAGTGCCAAGTAGGCCAGTTTCTGTGTACACAGACTCTGAGTACGGAAGGACAGCTTTACTGCCAAGACTCCAGTAAGTGATTTGCCTGTGTCCACAGAGCAATGGAGTGCAGAGGTAGGATTTGTACCCACAGCCTCCAAGCACAGTCCTGTGGCTGTGCTCTGGATAAGTGTCTCCCATACTGTGGAGGCGGGGGGGATGGACCCATTAGGAGGGAGTCATGGGGGAGGTGCTTAGGTCTCACAGCACATCCTAGAAAGGGAATGTGAGTTCCCACCCATTTTCCCCTTCCTCTCACCCCTTTGGATGTATGTCCATTGTGATATGTCAACTTCATCAGAAGCTCACAGCAATAAGATCATTCATCTTGGCCTGGAACCTATAGAACCATGAGCCACAGCAAGCGGCTGTTGCTGCGGGGAGGAAGACCCTCACTATTACCCTCTTTCAGCCAGTGTAGTCTGAGCCAGCCTCATCCATGCCCTGGCAACGGCAAGCTCGGTTGGGTTAAAACTACTTTCCATATTGCACCTCAAAGCCTTAAGAAATGACTCAAGATTGATTTGTGTCCCTCAACTAAGGGGGCTCTCACTGGAAGGACAACTAATTAACGCTGGAATGGGTAGGAGAGACTTGGTCCTGGGACAGCTGACCTGTGTAGCCCTGAGAATGGTGTACACATACTCAACTCCTGTCCAATAGTGGGACATTTGAGTTGTCTGCTCCACTCAAGGTCATGTTCCACTGCCCCCTGCATGCCTCTACCCCAGTCCTGCCTCTCATTGCTTCTTCTGACTCCCCAAGAACTCCAGAGCAACAAATGTGTGTCGCGCTTTGCTCATGTCTAGCTAATGTGCCGGTGAACTAGCAAGTCCTCTAAAAGCTCGGGGGCTGGATGCTTCAGGAGTTTGAGTTTCTGTGCCTGAGGTGTCATTGAGGCAAGGAGGGGTGAAGCAAGATGCTCCTGTGGAGTCCCCAGCGTGGCGGGTTCCCTGCTGGTGTGAACTGGGTGCTGTCCTGGGTGCTGGAACCAGGATATGTGAACGTAGAAGCACAGCCTACTTTGGGGAGCTGTCTTGTGCCCAGGGGAAAACCAGCCTCCTGCTGCAAAGACACAGTGTTGCCATACTTGGCTCAGAGAGCTGGTGTTCCAGCTTAGCAGCAAAATTTACAGCTTCTGCTGCTGTGGGCTGATGAAATGCTTATAGGGATGTGCCAGGTGCTGTGAGGAGGGTGACGGGGACATTGCTGTTGCAGGATATTTGGTCACACTGTGAACCTCGAGGTTGTGTTATATACTGGGAAGAAAAACTGTTTCTAGTTGTGGTATGGCTCTGCCCTAGCACACACCTTTAATTTAAGAGCTTCCTGTCCATTGTAAACAGGTTTAAATAAAGTCAACCATAGGCCAAGAGGCAGAGCAAGCAATCAGTTGACAGGGAGTGAACATAGTTTAAAAAACCAGAGAGTGAGAGGAAGTCAGGAGGATGGAGAGTGAGACACGGGAAGTAGGAAGGAGGGACATTCCATTTTCAATGGAAACACCCAGGGGTCTTTGGAACAGCATGGAGAAGGAGAACCTCTTTGGGAGATGTCTGCTATGGAGGACGGGCAACTGGGTGCTTTCTCTGCCTCTCTGAGCTAGCAGGCTCTCACCTCAGCATCTGGCTCCTCTTCATTGGTAAAAATTTGAGATTTTATTGAAAACAACACATTGCCCTTTTATAAATTGTATATTTGGGGCTAGAGAGATGGCTTAGTCAGTACAGTCAGGACCAAAGCAAATACCAGGTGCTTCGTGCATACTTGTAATCCCAGCTCTGGGAAGGTGGAGACCAACAGACCCCTGGAGCTCATTCTAAGTTTAACGGAAACAGTGAGCTCCAGGCACAGTGAGAGACCCTGTCTCCAAACCTAGGTGGGGAGCAATTAAGAAAGAAAACCTAATGCCAACATCTGTCTCCCACATGTGTGTGCTTGTATATGCATGCACACTTACACACATGCACACATATACACCACACATGTATGAATGAATGAATGAATGAATGAATGAATGGTTTCACCCAGGCCCTCCTTGACCTATGGCTATTACAATCTTCTGGTCTCCTTCTCCAAAATGGTCCCCAAGCCAGGAAGACAGATTTCTTTTTCTTTCTTCCTTCCTTCCTTTCTTCCTTCCTTCCTTTCTTTTCTTTCTTTCTCTTTCTTTCATTCTTTAATTACAGATTTCTTATGTGAAGTAGAAACTAAGACCCCTGACAAAAAGTATAAATTGACTTTATCATATTCCAACTTTATCTCCTTCAAAAGATAAGAAACTAAGACCGTTTGAAAAGCAAATTGTAGAATGGAAAAAAAAATATTCTCAAAAGAGCCACCTGACCCAGAGCTCACACCCAGGGGTTAGAGGATGTCCTCTCAAGGCACAGTAAGAGCAATGCCACCAGCTGCGGAATGGGTAGAGGAGAAGGAGGCCATGGAGACTGCAGGAGGCAACTGTTGTGACTCTCTGCTGCCCATCAACAGGGAAACACAACATAAACTACAATGAGGCCGTGCCGCGCCTGCAGAAATGGCTAGCATGTAAAAAAGATCCTGGAAAGCAAGTGTGTGTGGGGTGGGGTGTGTGTGAAGCACCTCAATGGCTCGGGCGTGGGGTGCGGGAAGCACCTCAACGGCTCGGGCGTGGGGTGCGGGAAGCACCTCAACGGCTCGGGCGCGGGGTGCGGGAAGCACCTCAACGGCTCGGGCGCGGGGTGCGGGAAGCACCTCAACGGCTCGGGCATCCCTGATGAAGCCACTTGGAAGAGGCATATGATGCTTTCTTATTTTTGAAATTAAACACCAGGGCTAGCAAGATGACCCAGTGGGTACAGGTGTTTGCCTCCAAACCTGGTGACAAGAGTTCAGACCACGGTGTCTTGGTCAGGGTCTCTACTCCTGCACAAACATCATGACCAAGAAGCAGTTGGGGAGGAAAGGGTTTATTCTGCTTACATTTTCCACATTGCTGTTCATCACCAAGGAAGTCAGGACTGGAACTCAAGCAGGTCAGAAAGTAGGAGCTGATGCAGAGGCCATGGAGGGATGTTCTTTACTGGCTTGCTCAGCCTGCTCTCTTACAGAATCCAAGACTACCAGCCCAGAGATGGTCCCACCCACCCCTTGATCACTATTGAGAAAATCTGCTTGTGGACGTTGTACATCGTGGTGCGGAGCCTAGTGCGCACCACGATGTACAACGTCCACAAGCAGGTTCTTTACTGGCTTGCCTCCCCTGGCTCTTACAGAATCCAAGACTACCAGCCCAGAGATGGTCCCACCCACCCCTTGATCACTATTGAGAAAATCTGCTTGTGGACGTTGTACATCGTGGTGCGGAGCCTAGTGCGCACCACGATGTACAACGTCCACAAGCAGCTCGGACTCGGAGATCTCCCTGTCTTAATCTTCTGGAATCAGTCGCCACTGTGTCTCAAAATCTCCATACCAAGATCCAGATCAGAATCTTCTATCTCCCAGCCTCCAAATTAGGTTCACTGGTGAGCCTTCCAATTCTGGATTGTAGTTCATTTCAAATATAGTCAAGTTGACAACCAGGAATAGCCACAACACACGGGATCCACACAGCTGAAGGAGAGAATTGATTCCATAAAGCTGCCCTCTGACCTCCACATGTGCACCACAGCACAGTCATGAGCACACACACATGCACAATAAATAAACATTTAAACATTAAATATATATTTACACAGGCTTGGCAGATGGCTTAGCCCATGGTAAGGGTGCCTGCTCTACATGAGGACTCATGTTGATGAAGGTTCTTTGACAGCTGGGATTGGGCGCTCAGCTCATTTGTTTGTCTCTTCCAAGCTTCCCTTCTGAGAATCCCAGACAAGACACAGAAGCTCAGAGGGAAGATCACATGGAGATGCTGGAAGCAGCCAAGGGAGCTGGAGAGATGGCTCCTTGGTTAAGGGCACATTCTGCTCTTGCAGAGGAACCGGATCAATTCCTAACACCCACAGTAGGTGTCTCACAACCACCTGAAACTTCAGTTACCAGGAGATTCTTTACCTCTGGTCTATAAGGACACTCACCCACATGCACACACATATAAGCAAAGATAAAAAATAAATCAAAAAGTAGGATGTGGGGAAGGAAAGAGGTGGAGGAAGGAGGAGGGGAAGGAAGATGAAGAAGAGGAAGAAAAGAAGGGAGTGGGGAGGAGGAGCCACTGTCTCTGATGTCACGACAAGAGAAGCCAGCCTCATCATTACCGCCTGGCCTCGGAACTGTGAGACAGTAAACGTCTGTCACTCAGTCACTTCAGCCTCCTAAGCTGCTCCTCTGTCCCAGCATCTCCAGCTAGACAACAGTTCTGCACCTGCCACACCCCATCTGCAAGACGTCACACACTCTGGGTCGTGGTACCCTAACCTGGACAGCTGTGTTCCCACTGGAGAGCCAGCCTGTGTGAGCAGAAATGACTTGTAGCCCTGTGACCAGAATCCTGCACTAGATGGGAGTACCCAGCCCTTCTGTTTGGTCTTTGTCTGGGCCTGGGGATAGAACCCAGGCCTCATGCAAACTAGGCTAGGCTAGTGCTCTACTGTGGAGCTATATACCACCCTTTCTTCAAAAAAAAACAAAAAAAAACAAAAAAACAAAAAAACAAAAAAACTGGGCTTTGGTGTTTTTTGTTTTTGTTTGTTTTTAGTTTGTTTGTTGTTTTTGTTTATTTGTTGTTTTCTTGGTGGGTTTTTTTCAGACACTATTTCAAGGCTGGCTTTGAATATACACAATAGTCCTGAAGGACCTTGAATTTTCCATCTCCTTCTCGGCCTCTGCTCTGAGTGCTGAGATCACAAGTGTGTTTCTTCTCTCTGCATGATGATGGGTGACCTCCTTAGCGTCAACAGCACCATCCAGTAGTTTAATGTGTCCCTGGACAGCTGACAGGAGCATGGTACTGCTACTCTACCCTCCGTAGCAGCTACAGCAGGAGGACCACTCTCAGCATCATCCCGGCTCACGGGAGGCATCCCAGCATCCCACGCAAAGACAAAGAAATCACAGCTTAGAATGGCTCATCTAGGGGAACCTTAACAGTCAAGCCAGGGTCTCCACGGCTGGGCTCCACCTTCTTCCACGAAGCTGTTGTTGACAGAGCTTTCCTTTTTATTTTGTAAAGATCATGTGGTTTATCTCAGAGTAGGCTCAACGCCAGGCAGTAGGGCGCCTCTAAGAATGAGTTCTTTTGTGTTGTTCTGCATCTGTAGCACATGCTATATCTCCTTGACAGCAACAGCCCGCTTCTCTCCTCTGCAAATGACTTCTTCCCTTGTAACACATGCCTGAGAGCATCTTACGATGCTGCAGATAAGCAAGGGCATCTTTCTGCTTTGTTCTCTCTTGAGAGATGGACTAGTGGCTAACAGCATGGACTGTCCTTTCTGAGGACCCAAGTTTGATTAGCAGCGCCACTTCAGGTACGTTACATCCTCCCATTAACTCCAACTCTGTGGGGAACCTTGTTGCATGTAGTTTTATGCTCTACCTGCCTCAAGGTATGGGAGATAACTGAGCTACCAGCCCCAACCCGGATTTTCTTGAGTCCTTGAATAAAAGACACAGACACACAATTGTTCAATTTCAACTTGCCTTCTTGGCACAATTGCTGGCTCCACTATCTCCCTCCAGGAAAAGCATGTCCTTACCAATTTCTTTTCTTTTCTTTCTTTCTTTTTTTTTTTT
>NC_034603.1:1835639-1837854 GCF_900095145.1 Mus pahari | reverse complement strand
GGGTGGGAAAGGCACTAGATTACTAGAGCCAGAAACGGGATCTTTCCCAGAAGCTGTTCGCTTCTGCAGGCCGCCCTCTCCCTGGCAGTCCCTTACCAATTTCTTATCTCAGTCTTTTCCACCTTCCCTAAACATGAGTTGCTAAACTCTTTGACTACCTGCCTGTAGGAGCAGCCTGTGTGGCCATTCCATTTTACGATTTCATGTGGCTGCCTGGTCCTTCTCTCTCCAAAGCATGATGAACTCCATTCTCTCTTTTCCTCCAAAGACCTGTAAGTCCCACCCGTGGCTTTCTTTACTGACACATCAAGAGCCCATGGCTAACAGGACCTTAGCATCCGCGCCGCCCCTACAGGCAAGTGGTCAGGGGAGTTTAGGGAAGGTGGGAGAGATGGAGATAAGACATTGGTAAGGACACGCTTTTCCTGCGGGAAATAGCACCCAGAAATTATGCCAAGAAGGTGAGTTGAAAAGGAGCAACTGTGTGTATGTGGGTTCCCCCCCCCCCAGATTCAAGAGAAGCTGGGAGGGGCTGGCAATGCAGTCACCTCCCAGGGCTAAAGGCAGGTAAAGCATAAAACTATGTGCTCTGACCTCTGAAGGCATCTTCACATGAACACATACACATAATAAAAATAAAATAAACTCTTTATATATTCACTTTGAATTTTGTTTGTTTGTTTGTTTCCAAGACAGGGTCTTTCTACATATTCCAGGCTGTCCTGGAACTTGCTCTGTACACCAGGCTAGACTCAACCTCAGAGATCCACCTGCCTCTGCCTTCTGAGTTCTGGGATTAAAGGCCATCACATCTGGCATAATTAAAGAATAATAATTATCTGGGTCTGGGGAGATGACTCAGTTGATAAAAGTGTTGCCACACAAGCATGGGGAGCGGAGTTTGATTCCCAAGGACCACGTTTAAAAATTAAAAAGCTACATATGCTAGCACACACTTGCAATGCCAGCTCTAGGAAGATGGAGACAGGAGGAGCCCTGGGACTCACTGGCTGGCCAGCCTAGGCATGTGGTAAGCCTGGGGTTCAGGGGAGAGACTGTCTCAGAAAACAAGATGGAGTGCCCCTGAAGAAGACGTCAGTGGTTGGCCTCTATCCTTCACACGAGTGTCCATCTGTATGCATTAGAACACACACACACACACACACACACACACACACACACACACACACGATACTTTTAATTAGTCATTTATTCAGGATTTCCAGTAAATATAGAAGGCTTTCTAGTCACCCAACTTGAAGCAGCAGTTAGCTGCGAGTTTCTGTGTGCAAAATCTGCAGCACTGGCTGTGTCTCCCCCAAAGCAGCAGCCTTCCTCTCCTCACCATGAGATGATTTATTCACTTGTTGTAATTCATGGTTAGGGAAACCTTAGAATGCTCAGAATAAGCAAAAGTACCTCTGCAGCTGTGGCAGATGGCCTGCCCCCCAACACTAAGTGGGCCCTGAGCCATGGATCAGGCAGAAGGGGCAACCCCATCTTGAAGCCATTAGCGCCTTGAAGGGGCACATGCTGGACTGGGATGTCCTTGTGAGACGCCCCAAGACTGGGCCAGTCCCCAAGCTGACCTGTGACCCCGGAGTCTGCCGTCTGGGCCCCTTGCAGGCTCAAGCACCTTTGCTCACGCGACTGGAGCCTCGCAGAGGAGGGAAGGATGAAGTGCTAAGAGAGTCCTAATGAGCCGTGTTACAGATGTGTAAAACAGCTGGGGGGATGATGTCACAACCAGCAATCTACACTCACTCCGCAGCCTCTGCTACTTGCTGCTCTTATTAGAACCAGACGAGGAGGAGGAGGAGGAGGAGAAGGAGGAGGACGAGGAGGAGGAGGAGGAGAGACACAGGAGGTGCACCATCCCAGCTCCACCACCTTCTGGTCCTAATTAGGTAGGCTGGGCCCCAGCTGCGTCCCTGGCCTTGCCAGGTGATTCCACACGTCTAGGTTTATAGCCAGACAAGGCCTGTGCCCAAGCTTCAGCCATCTCTTGGGGGATGGGCCGATTGAATTTGTTTCATGATGATGATCACTGGGTGTCTGGGGAGAAATGTTCCCAGGGAAAAGATCTGCAAAGGATGAGGATGGATCACAAATTTTGAGTAAGTTCAATTGGGGTACGTATTAGTCAGGGTTCTCTAGAGTCACAGAACTTACGGATAGTCTCTATATAGTAAAGGAATTTATTGATGACTTACAG
>NC_034603.1:1825710-1835506 GCF_900095145.1 Mus pahari | reverse complement strand
GCCACTGTGTCTCAAAATCTCCATACCAAGATCCAGATCAGAAACTTCTATCTCCCAGCCTCCAGATTAGGTTCACTGGTGAGCCTTCCAATTCTGGATTGTAGTTCATTTCAAATATAGTCAGGTTGACAACCAGGAATAGCCACTACAGGGTACAATTCTCAGAGGAGCCCAATGTTTGGTAATGTCAACCCCTGCCACCTCTGTGGGTCTGAGTCTTGTTTTCCAAAGTGAACGCACAGGATCATCCTGTCCTCTTGGCCTTTAACATCCATTTTCCCCTTGTCTAAGCTGGAAAGGGAACCATGTAAGTATGCTAGCTGGTTCTACAGAGTGGCTCACTGGTGAGAAAATGGGCTCAGACAGACCAAGTGACTTATCCAAGTCACACAGCTGGAAAGTTAGATGACATCATCCTCAGACATCCCCTACATCCCCCGCACTCCTGCACCCCACATATCACCACCACACAGGTTCCTGCACTTCCACCCTTTCAGTATGTAAGACCCTGACGCTGTGAACTTCTGCTCATTTTTGTTTGGTTGGCGGGCTTGACTTTGCTATTCCCCAGCCCTTTTGTTTTAGAGACAGACAGAGAGACACAGAGAGAGTGTCTGAGTGCTTGCCTACATGTATATATGTGCACCATGTGTATGCCTGGTGAACTTGAAGACCAGAGAATGTGCTCAACCCGCTAAAATGGAAGTTATGGACAGTTATGAGAAGTCATGAGGGAAGTCACGTGCTGTGGGTGCTGGGAATCGAACCCAGGTCTTCTGGAAGAGCAGCCACCACTCTTAACCAGTGAGCCACCTCCCTGGCTTTGATCTTTGAAACAAGGTCTCACTCTAGGGCCTAAGCTGACCTCAAGCTTGTGCTCTTCCTGCTTCTGTCCTCCAGTGCTAGGACTGCAGGCATGTGACGCCACACCGGCTGACTCCTGGTTTAGTTTTTCTTTTTATTTGCTTTATTTTTCAATTCCATTTCATTTTAAAATTTCTTTTTGTTTAAACAGAATTCTATTACTTTATCCCTTTCCCTGGCCTCCCTCCAGCCCCTTCCATGCCTTTGTCTCAAAATAATAGTCATTTTATTATTATTATTGTTACATAGGCACATGCATAAATATATAACTATAACCAGCGGTCTGTGTTTCGCTGTTTGTGTGTGTGGTTTCAGGGCTTGCCCACTTGGTATTGGATAACCTATAAGGGGAGTGGGTCATCCTTGGGAGACGATAACTCCCCCTCTCCCAATAGTGACTTCCATCTTGGATGAACCTTTCCCACCAGACCGTGCTCTGTGGAGACAGAGCCACCCTGGAGGCATCAACCACTTTCAGAAGTCACTATGGGTCATCCATGTCAGACGCCCCATCCCTTCCTCTTCACTAGCTGAGTCAGAGTTTTTCTCTGATGTCTGCCTCTCCTCCCAGCAACTCAGGATCAGGACCTAACTAGTACAGGCCAGTCCCGGTGGTTGACCCAGAAGTAGATACTGGGAGGCTGGAAGAGTCTTGGGGAAAGTTTCTCTACATTCAGAATCAAAATTGAAACCATGGGATGGCCCCATCTCTCCTCTTCTTGTTTGACTGTCATATGTGCAGAGGACTCTTGGGTCTATAGCAGCTGACTTGAGACTGAGAAGCCAGCCTAAGAAGAGGGTCACAGGGCAAAGAGCAAAGATAACAGGAGTAGGTGTGTCTGACAATGGATGGATGGACTGATTGACCCACTGACATTCATTTACCCACCTTGCTATGTTTTACTTAATAAATATCAGACAATGGAGATGTGTATTCAAATCAAATGGCGCCTGGCCTTCAGAGTGAGGCAGGCAGATTTTAATAAACAGACAGGGGTACATGTGACAGAGGTTGACTCCCCTACCCACTCATTTATTTTTGTTTGTAATAATGAGCCATTAATTATTCAGTAACCCTAATCTTCCAAAAATGATGGAGTGACGTGTAGTGTGGCTGCCCTCCTGAGAGCCACTATAGACTCTACACAGAACAACGACTTCAGAGTCATGGGTACCTCACTACCAAAGCTGGCAGCACCCGAGGAAGGTTGTCTAGGCTTTTGCCTTATCATGTGTCCCTGTCTCTGTGCCTCCAGGATGAAGAGAGCTTGGCAAAAAGCCTACATCACACAGATGTGAGAAGGGAAAGGACAGAGGGTGAAGCTGTTGTGACAGACAGGAGGAAGTTGCAAACGTGGACCTCAAAAATATGCATAAAATTTTAGCTCCAAATGCTTCTTGAGTTCTAAACTCTGTGTGCTGAGTGAGGAGTCCAAGGTTCTCAGTGAAGAAGTTAGAGAAATTAAGGTATTTGTTTTGCATAACAGGGGGTTGAGTTTGGAGTTTGAATTCAGTCAAGTTAACTGCCCACAGGAACAACAACAACAAACATTATTCAAAGTATAAGAACCAATCCTAGAAGCCTTATTCTTCAAAATCTCCTGACTACAAGAAAACATTCCTAAATATAAAAATCAAAATGAAACTGTTACTTGTAGAAAAAAATCATTAGAAACCAGCTCTGGAGCAATCCAAAAGTTCCAATTAGTAGAACAAATTAAAGCAGATACTGTAAATGTTTTTAATGACTTAAAGGAAAGTATCACCACAATGATAGAGCAGATGAAGAATTACGCCCAGAAACCAAGACAAATTCACAAAGGAAAAAAAAAAAAAACCCAGACATTTTATAACCAAAGGCTACAATGTATGAAATGAAATTTTCAATGGATAGACTTAACATAGATGAAACAGAAAGTATCAATTTGCTTCAAAACAGAGCAATCTGTGTAAAGAGATGAAAATTTAGAGTGTACAAATGCATCATGTGGACCCTGTATGTCGGCCTGGTGGTTTGGTGAAAATCAAAAGAAAAACACATCAAAACCCAGTCAGGGTAATTCCAAGGAATCACTTCCAGGCACATCAAAGTCCAAGTGCTGCAAAACCGAAGATAAAAAGAAGTATCTTAAAGTAGCTAGAGGAGAGTAGGAGGGTAGAGAGCAGTCACAGAAGTTATAGCTAATCACTCACCCAAAGCAGCTACGGTCAGAAGACAGTGGGAGAGCGGGTTTAAAATGCTAATGAGAAAAAATAGGACTGAATAGGGGGCACTGGATTTGGTCACCAGCACAGCAAATCCATTATTATATATTATTAATATATTTTCAAAGCATAAAGTAATGGGCTGGTAAGAGGGCTCAGCAGTTAAGAGCATGCACTGCTTTTATGGAAGCCCTGAGTTTGAGTCCTAGCACCCAAGTCTGGTAGCTTACAGCTGCCAATAACTCCTGTTCGAGGGGATCTGATGCCCTCTTCTGGCTTCCTCAGGAACTGCACACTTGTATGCATAAACCCACACACATGTACACATATAATTAAAAACAATAAATAAATATTCTAAAGAATGGAATAAAGGGCTGGCAAGATGGCTCAGTGGGTAAGGGTGTTTGCTGCTAAACCTGATGACCTGAGTTTTATTCCCAAAAGCCACATGGTGATAGGAGAGAGAGAGGACAACTCT
This sequence comes from Mus pahari, assembly GCF_900095145.1. Taxonomy (NCBI): domain Eukaryota; kingdom Metazoa; phylum Chordata; class Mammalia; order Rodentia; family Muridae; genus Mus; species Mus pahari. The sequence continues at coordinate 1,831,959 of NC_034603.1, read as the reverse complement.
TGAATGTTGTCCGGTGACCTCCACACATACGTGCACACACACATGTGCATGCACACATGCATACATACACACAGTCAATAAATGTAATAAACATTTAATGAAAGTAAGAGAATCGCTTAAGCTAATAAACATGCAATTATTCCTTGAAACCCAGAAGTGATTATCTTTCTTCTCAGGTTGAAAGGTGTGATGTCAGATGAAAACCCAGGCCTACACGAAAGAGGAGAGAATACCAAAAACAGTAAATATGCAAGTAAACATTATATTATAAAGATTATCATTTCCCACCTTCATTTTTAATATGGAAAATAATCTTGCAGGGATGCCTTCCCCATGAAGCTGCACAGTGCATACTCTGACCCATCTCTATCCAGTCCAAGATGTACAATGTCTAGGGAAACTTTACAGAATACAAAAACACAGCTAAAATTGATGTATTCAAATGAGATACTAAAAAGTACTTACTAGCATAAAAATAAACACTATGAAAAGTACAAAACAGAAAGTTTAAGGAAACAAACAAAACCCACAGGCCAAAAGGCAGCCTCGCCAATATTTACATTAGATGCTGTCTTAGTTAAGGTTTTACTGCTGTGGGACCCAGCACCAGTCACCATGACTGTAGGACAAAAATGAGGTCCTGTGTCTGCTTGGGGCTAGGGCCGCTGGGCGAGGCAGATGTGAGAAGTTTGACTGTGTGCAGCCCATAGGCGGGCATCAGGACCCTGTGAGAGTAAGAGCAAGATGGTAAGAGAGGGAAGGGGGCAAGCAGCTCCTTTTAGAGTGAGCTGGGCCTTCCTGGCTTTTGCCAAGTAACTGTGGGGAGGAGCATACCTGGTTGTTGCCAGGTAACTGTGGGGGGTGGAGTCCAGACAGAATACCAGGATCTTGGGGCATTGCCTACCTGACTGATGGCCACACGCCTCTCTGCAGAGGGTGGGGGAAGGGCTGTGGGAGGTTGTAGCCTTGACAGGAGCCAGGGGCCCAGGAGGTGTGGGCCAAACACCTGCCATCCCTTAGGGTCACAGGGGTTTTAGGCCTTTGTTCAACTGGGGACCAGGCTGTCTGTGCATAGCTCACTGCCCACACATGACCACACATGTTATCTTATAAAGGACAACATTTAATTGGGCTGGCTTATAGGTTCAGAGGTTCAGTCCATTATCATCAAGGCAGGAACATGCAACATCCGTGCAGGCATGGTACAAGAGGAGCTGAGAGAGATGCATCTTGTTCCAAAGGCAATTAGAAGACTGGCTTCCAGGCAGCTAGGATGAGGGTCTTAAAGCCCACACCCACAATGATACACCTACTCCAACAAGGCCACGCCTCCAAATAGTGCCACTCCCTGGGCCAAGCATATTCAAATTACCACAGATATTAATAGTCTAAAACTCACTCCAATGAAAAGGCAGTGATCACTAGCTGTGTGGAAAGTGGGGGGCATCTATATTTTGCCAGTAAGAAGCTCTAGCGATGAAGATACAGGAATCTGGAAAGAAAATGGATGAGAAAAGATATATATGCAAAGAGGGTTTTGCTAAGTCAAGGTACGCTAGACTTTGCGAAGGAAAGACTTAGCAAAGGTTAGTAGGGCCATTGAAAACTGATCAAAACTGGGCAGGGTGGTGCACATCTTTAATCCTATCACCCAGAAGGCAGAGGCAAGTGAATCTCTATTGAGTTTGAGATCAACCTGGCTGATATAGTGAGTTCCAGGACAGCCAAGGCTTTATAGAAAGACCCAGTGTCAGACCCAAATGATCCAGTGACACTTCATCAAGATGACTCCAGAATTATAAATGTTGTGAGCCCATCTCAGTGAACAAACATTCAAAACACAGGAGAAATAAATGCAAATCCCATCAGGTATTTTAACATCCGTCCCTTCAGTAACAGATAAAAGCAGCATAAATACCAAGACTCTAGAACAAACCAGAGTATTAATGGCACTGGCCTAATAGACATTTATAGAACTCTGTGTCCAACCACTGTAGAATAAATAGCACAAGGCAGGCCCATAAAACAAATCAATGAATTGAAAAGACTTGGCCCCAGGTAGTGTGTTTTCTGAATTAAGCTAGAGATAGATAACACTACATTCAGAAAATCTCCAAGTATTTAAAAATTAAATAGCACACTTACAACATATTATATATAAAGAAGAAACCATAATATATGCCTAATTACATTTAGTAATGTTTTATATTAATAAAAATTCAATATACCAAGATTGTTAGTAAGATTTTTGTGGGTATGTGGCACAAACCTGTGTCTCCCCCAGTAGTTGGTGATACGATAAAATGTGAGGACCAGCTGGGGGTACCTGCTAGATCCCTAAGAACAGGCCAGGAAGATCACCTGCTTGCTATCACTTGGGAGGCTGAGTCAGGAGGATCAAAGTTCAAAACTAGCCTGGGCTACATAGTGAGTTCAAGGTCATAATAAGAGCCAATTTTAAAAACAAAACAAAACAAACAAACAAACAAACAGAAACAACCCAAAAACTGTACACTTTAGTTAAATCATCACTTGTAGGAAAATGAAGAGATTAGCATGCTCACATGAAGAGAGATGTTTACGTGCTAACAGAAGGTGAGCTGACTAAATGGAGAACAATGCTCAGGAAATAGAGATACGAGCAGCTACTCAGTGAGGAGAGATACCAACAGTGAAGAATGGCACAAATCAAACACACACACACACACACACACACACACACACACACACCCCTAGTAAGAAATGAAACAATATGTATCTGTAAACCCTAGACACATTAAAAGGACAATAATGCAATAATTGCTAGGCTGGGAATGTGGTTCGGTTGATAGAGTGCTTGCCTATCTTATGTAAACCCTGAAGCTTGATCCTCAGCAACATACAGGCCCAGCATGGCGGCACTTGCCAACCCTCTAACTTCTGATATAAGGATGGGATTGAAATTTAAGGTCATACTCAGCTACATAAGTAGTGTAAAGCCAGCCTGGACTACTTGAGACACTGTTTCAAAAATAAATTAATAAAGGATAATTAAATAATATTTTGAAAATCTTTATTGCAATGTATTCCACAGCCATGGAGAGGGGAGGAAGAGGCTGTCACGAGAGGAGATGGACCATGAGTACCTTCCCTGAGAAACAGCGAGTAATGATGGACATGGCTGGGATGTAAGTGAGAATAGCTCCAAAACCTGCCAGTCTAGGCTCACAGCTTGTAAATAAAATGCCTGGATTGAATGTCTTTTATATGGGTTAGCTGGAATATTTAATTCATTTTACATTTGGTGCCCAACGTAGGTAGAGGTTTGACCAGGGAAGATCCCCTGAAGATTTTAGCTACAGACAAGAAGAGGGAGATTGGCAAGATCAACAAGACAGGTAAGTTATGTGCTGATCCTTCTCCACGGGAACAATTCTGGGACCGGCTGCGATGTAAATGTCTACGTATAGCCAATAAATGTTACTGGCTACACAGTCCTCATAACTCATTAATACATGTCATCCTTTTAATTGACATAGATAAAAATTCTGTTTATGCAACTCACTTAAAAATCCAAACTTTAGTCCCAGTCCTTTTAATAGCCGCTATTACAAACTGTTAGGGATGGCTAAGAATACAGACAAACACTTTGTTTTAGGGTTGGGATTAGGGTTTTATCTCTTATATGTGGAGGGATAGCTTAATATCTTGTTCTTCACTCAGTAGTAAGTATCATCCATATGTAGATCAGACTGCCCTAGAACCCAGAGAGATCTACGTGCCTCTGCCCCTCCCCACCATAATGACAGGGACCAGGGGGGTGTGCACTATCACATCCAGCCTTCACAAAATATTCTTTTTTAAAAGTTTATTTATTTTATGTATGTGAGTATTCTATCTGCAATTACATCTGCATGCTAGAAGGGGGCATTAGACCCCATTACAGATGGTTGTGAGCCACCATGTAGTTGCTGGGAATTGAACTCTAGACCTCAGAAAGTACAGACAGTGCCCATAACCACTGAGCCGTTTCTCCAGCCCCAACAAAATAATTTTGAAAGCATCAAGTGTGTGAATAGGTGAAGCAACCGTGCTTGGCCAGCAAGAACGACGCAACACTGAAGATCCTTCTCAACAGCACTTTATTCAGGAACTCTTTTCATGATGGTATGGGGGACCCCAATGGACCAGGGCGGCTGCCCTATATACTGGAGTGTTCACCGCCTGGGTGCCTTGTTGTCGCCATGGGATAGGCTAGGAAAGGAATCACCTCATTAACATAAGGCTGGGCAGTGAGGGCTGTGCTGAGTCATGGCTATGTAGAACTGCGCATGTCTGTCCTAAGGCGGCAAGTGAGTTGTTTACCAGATGGAGAGCAGAAGTCAGCACCATCTTGTAATGGCGGATGGTACGGAGCGCTACAAATAGGTAAGAAGATGGTTTCTTATATGAGGTCACTTAGTTATCATAGAGGGACTCAGAGCTTGGGAGATAAGAATGGGTGACCTGTCTATTGTCTGATAAGGAACAAGATGGCCACACAGACTCAAACCCTGTCCCCAGAGGTGATTTATTAGGTATAAAAGGAGAGAAAAGCATAACCAAGAAAGGTAGATAGGACCCCAACTGAACAGAGATAACCTCACCATAGCCAGGACAGATCAGCCCCACATGCGACACAAGCTGGCCACACTCCAACTGTGTGACTGCCATGAATGTGGGATGTGGATCAGAACACACTTCACACAATATTCAGCCACTGGTCTTCAGCACGGTTATGGGCCTGAGAAGGAAAGGCCAGGACAGTCTGTGTTAAAGAATGCTAGAAGACATGGTGACAAAGGACCTGGATCAGATCTGGTTTGGAAAAGCATCTCTAGTAAGAACTGGGTGACAGGGCAGGGCATGTTTCACATGTAATCCCTGCCACTCAGGAGGCTGAACTACAAGCCTCACAAGACATCACACTTGTCCCCTGGGTCCCATAAGCACACTGTAGTGTTCACACCAGTAGACACACATGCACACTCACACACAGTCACACACCTTCACATACACACTCATACACACACTTATTAACATACACTCACACACATACACACATACACTCATACACAGAGACAAATACACAGACACACACACACACATTCACACACTCATACACACACAGACACACACAAATACACAGACTCACACACACTTACACAGAGACAATACACACACATATACACCCACACAGACACACACGGATGTTATACATTATTCACTCATAGGACAAAGCCGGGGCTGCATCTCAATACTAGACTCTTGTGTTTCCAGGGTGTCAGGGGACCTGTGTTCAGCCTTCAGTAGTGTAAGGGGAGTGGCTAGGTTTTTAGGTCAGCTGAGAATATTTGGCAATAATCTTTGGATTAGAAAAATAGAATTAGGAGCTGGAGAGATGGCTCAATAATTAAAAACATTTGCTGCACTTGTAGAGAACCCAGGTTCAGTTCCCAGCACCCATATCAGGCAGCCCGCCACAGCCTAAAACTCCAATTCCATAGAATCAGACATTTTCTTCTGGCAGGTGCACTTCTGTGAGTTTGAGGCTGGGCAGGGCTATACAGGAAGTCCCTGTCTCCAGAAGAAATCACCCAAAAGTAGTAGTGCTGACTTCCACAGGTGTACAGTAATGGACCCAGGACTGTGTGTCTATGAGCCCTGCCCACTTGATCTGCATGCCTGTGATTTTTCTGGATATACTGGTCAGAACCCTATTAGAAAATGGCAGAAAACCTACTGTAGAATGGGTGAAGCCATGGACTTAAACAGTTGAGGAACAGAGGGTTTCAGGAATGGCCTGAAGCAACATCTTGGACATTGGACCATCTCTCCCTGTGTGTTATGTTCTCTTCAGTCCTCTTGTTTGAAGGCTCTGAAAGATGGCTTCCATGGTCCAAAGCTTCTTTTGTCTAGGACCCAAACTCAGCAAGAAACCGCAGATGCTTTCATTGTTACAATTTGACTTGTTTCAAATCCCATTCCTGAGTCCGTTAATCTATGTAGAAACATAGTACCCACTCACTGACTCAGGCAAATATTAAATGTCCTAGTCTTGAAAGCTCTGAGGAGCCCATATCCAGCTTAGATGAACTATCCAAACTTGAAATGGGAGCTGCCAGAAGAATAAACACATCCAGCTGTTTCTAAGGTGACCTGACTGACTCTGCATCCAGCTGTTTCTAAGGTGACCTGACTGACTCTGCATCCAGCTGTTTCTAAGGTGAC
>NC_034603.1:1818930-1825685 GCF_900095145.1 Mus pahari | reverse complement strand
GGTGACCTGACTGACTCTGCATCCAGCTGTTTCTAAGGTGACCTGACTGACTCTGCATCCAGCTGTTTCTAAGGTGACCTGACTGACTCTGCATCTCTTCTTGTCCTTCCTCTACTCCAGGGCACGCTTCCAAGCCTCAGACCATGAAGCACCCGCACCAAAGATCTACAGGCCTGGTTGAGTGAGAGCCAATCAGAATGTTTCTGTGATCCAATAATGTCTTGCAGAAGCAAACAGGTTTCCACAGCCCAGTAGCTGGGCTCTCTCCAGTGTGACCTTACAGCTTCTCCCCGACCCCCTACCCCCTTGGTTCTGGGCTGGTCTGTGGCTCGAGCATGCCAATAGCATGCAGAACCCGTGGCATAATCTGCCAATCCCCTCCTCCTGGTTGCTCTCGTTTTCTCGCTGATAGGACCCAGCCAATCTCTTGGAGACTAAGGCACAGAAGATAGGGCCAGTTCTGCCTGCCCCAGAAGAGGTCCAGCACATGAAAGAGCCTCCAAGGCTCACAAAGCCCCACCCCCACCCCGCAGCCAGCCCAACGTGACTGTAGCTTTGTGACAGACCTCCGCTGCGTTCCACCAGCCTTCCTGAACTGCTGAGCAGCCTAAGGGGCTCATTTACCCAGCTCAGTGCTTCTGAGCTCCCCCTGATTGTTACTCAGCATTACGGGGCTCTAGATAGCTGATCCATACTCCCGCAGAAGCCAGAGTTTCTGAGGCAACAACCTCTGACAGATGGTGCTAAACATGCTTAGTCCTGTGCAGAAGGGGGTGGGGTGGTATTAAAACCTTGATATAAGCCAAAACTACAGAGAAACAGAAACTTACAAAAGTTTCTGTGGCAAAAATAATAAAGAAAGAAGGAAAAAAGAAAAGAAGAGAAAAGAAGAGAAGAGAAGAGAAGAGAAGAGAAGAGAAGAGAAGAGAAAAGAAAAGAAAAGAAAAGAAAAGAAAAGAAAAGAAAAGAAAAGAAAAGAAAAGAAAAGAAAAGAAAAGAGGCTAACCTGCTGCTTCCAGAGAAAGGCCAGCCAGCCCCTCAAAGGCAGAGGCAAAAGCCTGGTTAACAGCCTGCTTCTAGTTTCTACAAGGGCAAACTTTGTTTTTTCTCCCCAAGAATCCTTTATCAGTGCCCAGTGAATGCCTTTTATCTGAGTTACTATGAATGGGTTTCTGTTCCTCTTGGCCACTTTGTCACTACAAAGAAGCTAGATTTCAATGCATCCTATGAAAAACAATGGACTTCCATGTGTATCTGTGAGCCCAAACTGTCCAGAGCTTATTAGCTACATGGCTAGAGATAGTTACCGGACTTCAGCCCACATCTGAGGTCAAGGTCACATGCCCTCTGCAGAGGCATCTTTCACTCTGCTTCAGCAGGCCTCCTGGAGACTTGGCTGCACATACAGCAAAGGGTTATCATGACACGCATCCTCAGCCAAGAGTGGGGCCTCCAGAGAAGCCCCGCCGCTGCCCCAGACAATACCATTCCACCACCATGAGTTCTGGTTCCTTCCAGGTTTGCAGAGGTGGAGTGATTCAGACAACAGGGAGAGAATTGGGAGCCCAGAGGCTCTTCAGAGAGCAGGGGTCCAAGAATCTGAATTGGACCAAAGAGAGAGAGGGACACTGTTTCTTGGTGATGCAGTCTTAGCTACAGTTACTCTGATGTATTCTCCTGTTAAAAATCATCACACAGAGGGGCCTCCAAAGAGGTGGAATGGAGAATCAACGGGCCAGGTATCTCAGAGGCTCTGAACCCCCAAATTCCTGAAATCTGTTAAATTCTCACATTTCCCTTGGAGCCGAATCAACTAAAAAGGTGTCTTCGCATCAGCCCAAATTTCTTTCAAATGTCTCCATATCTGATAAACAAAGAAGGCACAAGGTTGAAGAGTCTGTCTCCGTCTTTCCCATGAGTCTAATCTGCACAAGCCACAGGCTTTGCCAGGGCCAGGGAAGGAGTCTGGTGGCTCCAGTCTCTCATTCACGGGAAGGGTTAAGCCCTGTTTCCCTTCTCCACAGGTGCTCCTCTGGGACAAGTGAACTCAGCCTTTCCATGTTTAGACCAAACGCCTCAGATTCCAGCCTGGCAGGTGTTCATGTGTATGAGCAAAGTTTGATTTTGAAAGTGTTTTTTTTTTTTTTCCTCCAAGTCTTGGGCCAGCAGTGCAGGTTGCAGGCTAACTCTGGGTTAGCCAACACTGCCTCTCTGCGGCACTGAGCTGCAAGCCAGAGCCGATGAGATGCACAAGAGGAAAGGTGAGATTTGGAATCAGAAGGTCCTGGGGTGGGTTCCGCTGAAGCCACTTGGCACCTCCAGGCACGGCCTGTGGCTCCTGTGCCTCGGGTTTCCCCTTAGGGAAATAGGTAGAGCAACCCTTTTCTGCCAGAGCGTCTGCTGGTGCTGAGATGCCTCACACCAGGGTCTGGCTCAGTCTTCTCTTGTAACAAATGGCTCTATGGTAGTCAAGAGTCTTGATTGCAGGCTGTGTGGTAATCAAGTGGAATTTACTGGAAGGCTATCAGGGGCTCATGGGATTGGCAGGGACTAGTCATGAAGTCTGGAAAATGGCCAGAGACCAAGGAATTGCAACAGGGGCCTTCTCAAGGTCATGGGAATGGGTGGCCTACGCGCCATCTGCTGCCCCTGGCTTGGAGAGCCTCCCACCAGACATCTCTTCCCAAGCTCAGATCAATCACTCAGGATCCTGGGCCTCGTAAGATCTGGTTGCTTTCTCCTGGGTGATAGTCACCCAGTTTCCAAGCATCTGGAACAGAGAGGGGATGTGGGCTGTGCTTCCATAGAGGGGGAACCCTGGGGTGACCACTGATGGCCCAGGAAGGGTCACCTCCAGGATGGTCTGCTGCTGGCCCCTGAGGCATCCCAACCCACAGGTGCTCAGCTGTGGGCGTGACCATTCTGATTGGCAGGAGCATAGTAAGCAGAGTATTGTGGAAAGAAGGGGCGGGCTCAGAAGGGGCGGGCTCGGGCTTCCGGGTGATGGACGCTGAGGGGAGGCAGCAGGTACCTATTGATCCTAACTGCGATACTGGCTAAGCAACATCTGTCTGACCTTCTGTTATAGACAGTACCCCTGGGGTGAAGTTGGCATGGAACCAGGGGCCTGCCAACTTCTACAGGAGCCAGTGCTGGTGACAGGGTGCCTTCTGCACATTAAAAGATTGTCCCCTGCAGCCTGGACCCCTGAAGCGGAGGATCAGGATATGCAACAGATCAGAGTGGAGTTTGCTGCTAGGGAAATGGTTTTCTCCATGAGACACGGCCATTCCCTAAGGGAGCCGAATCCAGGCTCCTCAGGGCTTCCAGCAATAACACAAATGTTAACCGCTCCGCAGCCCGGGCTGTGTACTTCTCCCCTAACATAAAGATGGCTCTGCACCTAAAACGCCCACCAAATAACAGTCTTGTCCTCGGAGACCTTCCAGGGACATTGAGCAACCTGCTCACTCTGCAGCTTGGTGCTTCGTCTCACCCACTCGTGACTGCCGAAATGTCACAGAAACCCCAGGCAAGCTTCATGTAACCCGATGGCTGCCAAGGGCAGCCAACCTCCGGAAAGAGAAGGTTGGGTTCAGGGAAAACATTCAGCGTCGGCGCAGACATACACATCTCTCTTTTTCTTTTTTCTGGAAGATGCTTTTCCACAGCGAGCCTCAAGGTCCATTTTCTAAATGAGAAAATGATGACTTGTATGTAACGGCTGCAAGCCAGAGCATCTATCATTTACGGACTCCACAGCGTTTATTGAGCCGGCTGTCTAGAGAGCCCCGTATTGCATGCCACTGGCTTTCTCCGGCTTCCCCACCCTCCCTGGCCCCTTCACTGTAATCCAGTGCTGACTGACAGTCTCCACTTGGTCCTTTTACTGATTTTCCAGTTCTTCCAGGGGCCCCTCAGCCCCACAAAGCCGTACAGGGCCTGGCTTCTGCCCCTTCTCCCGCCCATCTTCTCTCCTCTTCCTACAATCCCTTCTGGGTCTAGCCATCATGCATTCATTCCTCCTTCATTCTCTCATTCCTCAAACACTTCTTAGGTGACAACTCCAAGTCAGATACTGGGAACATAGAGAGGAACAAGACAGGACTTCTCTTCAGAAGTCTACATCCAAGACATGAATGGCAGAGAGACGATGGAAGAAATGGAAACGTGTCAGGCTTTGAGAAGTCCAAGGCCAAGGCAAATGTGGCTAGAAAGAATCTGGGAAGGGGCCTGGTGGCTCTGACTGGGTGGTCAGGGAAGGTAGCCACATAGGAGTTGAGATCAGCCTTTCTAAATTTCTTGTACTTCTGAAACTGCTCAGGATGCAACCTGTCCTGGGTACAGGGCCTCCAGAACGTCAGGTCATCCCGGCTTCCATTTCCTCTGGACGAGGCAGGCACCCACACCATCGCTATAAGTAAACTGGCCCCAATCTACAAGAGGCTGGCTGCCCCCCTCCACCCTCTCTGTTCTGCTCATCCACAGAAACCTTTCTCCAGCTTAGCCTCCACCCCACACCTGCCCCACTGCCTGGATGCTTCGCCCAGCCCCTCCAGAGTAAGCCTCCCATTGGGAGAGCAGAGAAGCACTTCAGAGAGACCAGGGGACTCAGCTGAGCTCTGGGCTTGGTGACCGTCAACAATGTTTCCAGCGGGTTTTTTTTTTTGTTTGATTAAATCCCAATGGGCATTTTCTTCCCTTCCACTCTCTTCCCCCTTAACTTTCAAGCCATATGGTTCTGATTCATTTATGCTTAACTAATTACAGCATTGGTTTTGTAAGAGCTATTTGATGTCCGAGAGTCTTCTGAGACTTTTCATACAATTTTCTAATTCTTTTTTACTGTGAAACCCAGTGTGCTCTGTTGCCAGCAATAAACAGAAGGCTCTGGCTTGCTCTTGGTTTGGTCACCAGGACCAAGCCCTGTGGCTATGAGCAAGCACGCCAAATTTGGCAAAATGTGCAGGGTTTTTTTTTTTTGTTGTTGTTGTTGCTGTTGTTGTTTTGTTGTTTTTTGTTTTGGTTTTTTGTTTTTGTTTGTTTGTTTGTTTTTGTTGTTGTTGTTGTTGTTTGATTCCCAGTGAAATTCTAAAAAGGTTCTCAGAAACATAAAGAGGAGAGAGACCTATTAATCAAGGGGCTCTTTAGTGGTACGGCCTTTCCCCAGAGAGAGGCTCTGTAACCATAGCTCTCTCCAGCTTTCCCTGGGGGATGTGACCAGCAGTTTGATTGTTCAATACAGTCTGGAGGATTTTCCACTTCAGGGTTCTGCCCTGTCTCGTCAGATCTTAGAAAGTGACATTTGTGTAAACATGTATCGTTTTACAAGGATGCTGGTTTTTCTGGCCAACTTGGCTGCAAGGTAGTTGTAGTTGTTGCTCTTACAGGAGATAAAAGACACTGGAACCTGATGAGGCCTCTCAGCTTGCCAGCCCTCCATGGGACTGTAGGCCTGCAGACCCTTGTGTTTATGGGGACAGGAAGCCTTCTGTCGTGACTGGCAGTGGTAATGCCATTTAGCAACCACTATGGCAGGGCAGAGGGAAGGCTCTGCCCTCGGAAGGAATTAAGGCTCCATTCACACAGCAAGTTGGTTCTTAGTAAACAGTGTCATTATAAAGCAAGGCTACCCACATGCACTTGGTCTCATCTGCAGACAGCTAGATCCCCTTCCACTTCTTTACTGAACTGTGATTTAACCAGTGAGGCCCTTGCCAAGACAGCAGCAACGTAGTATTTGGACTTTCCAGCTACCAGGCACGTGACTCAGATAACCCTCTTTTCTTTATAAAGTAAAGGAGTGCTCTGGGTATTCTGTCATAGCAACAGAAAACAAACTACTACAAACCCAAAACCCAGTCCAAAGAAAGAAACTTATCAAAAGGCTCTTAAAGGAAGGTAAGGTGTATGCTGGTTAAACTAGAAGTAGTATAGACTGCAGAAACATACACCAGGATTATTGAACACCTATCACCAGACAGGACCACAACATTACAAAGCATTACAATGGAAAGGACTGGGTTTGGAGGTCAGGAGCCAGAATGATGAGCTCATTTGCCTAAGGTTTACTGATAAGAGGAGTTTGAAGCCTGCTATGTCCGACTGAAAGGTTCCCTTCAACATCAGCTAAGAGCTGATACTTCATCCCCACGAGGTAAACGGCAAAATTGCACAAAGCTATAGAAACAGGGCTGGGGCACTCGGGTGAAATCAAGTCAAGGCCCACATAGGACAAGGTGTGTAAACCTAAGCTTCCTCCCCAAGAGCAGGGCTGGGAGGAGGGGGAGGGAATCTGGAATGATTCGCCATGGGAAGAGAGATGAGAAAAGCCAGGACCCAGTGCACGCACACGGTGGCCTACAGAGAGGACGGAGGCAGAAGATTCTGAGACATGGGTGCATGGTGTGGACTGAACACATTCAGAAAATGGGGAGCCAAGCCAGCCTGGCTCAGACAAAGGAGGAGAGCGTTGGCAGGAGGATGACCAAGTTGGCAGGAGGATAACACTTGGCTGTTTTGTTGCCAAACAAGGGAAAATAAATTTTTTATCAAGGGACTGGGAAAGATGGCTTAGTCTTCACACGCCTGCTGTACAGGCGTGAGGGACGGTGTTCACACTCCTGCTGTACAGGCATGAGGGACGGTGTTTGGATCCCCAATATCTGCATCAAAGGCCGGGTACAGTAGCATGTACCAGCTACAGGAGCAACATGATACCGTAGCATGTACCAGCTACAGGAGCAACATGATAC
>NC_034603.1:1805645-1818470 GCF_900095145.1 Mus pahari | reverse complement strand
GTAGCATGTACCAGCTACAGGAGCAACATGATACCGTAGCATGTACCAGCTACAGGAGCAACATGAGCTGTAATCTCAGCACTGGGGAGGCAGAGGCAGACAGCTCCCCAGGCTGGCTATCCAGCATAGTCAGATCAGTGAGAGACCCTGTCTCAAAAAGTAAGCTGGATGTCAATAGATGATGACATCTGACATCAATCTCTGGACTCCATATGCCCATGAACACACACACACATGCACAAATGCACACCACACAAACATACACAACACACAAATGCACAAATGCCACACATGCACACAGATGCACAGGTACTCTCTCTCACACACACATGCACTATACATATCACACATACATCACATACCACACACAGAAACATGCACACACATGCATGCATACATGCCATACATGCACATGAATGCACAGGTACATATACATACACACATACACACCACATACACACATCACTCACACACACATTATATACACACATCACACACACACATACACAATAGATACACATGTACACAGATGCACAGGTACACATACATGCACATAGTTGCACAGGTACACATACATGCATACATACACACCACATACATATCACATATACACACATACCATACACATACAGCACACATACACATACAGCACACATGCCACACATGCACATGAATGCACAGGTACACACACATGCACACATACACACCACATACACCACACACATCTTACTTATTCACTCACACTTTTACAGTGGTTTGTCAAAGTCTAGCAGTTCTCAGACATGTCTTATGCCCATTTTCTCACTTATCTTTGCAGCATCTTTCACAGCTTGGCTCAGTTCCCATCTACCTTTGCACAGAAAAAAGTAATTAAAGCTCAAAGACATAACACAACTTCCCCCAAGGTTCTTGAGCCCCAGGAGTAGAATGAGAGTCTGTCTACTGATGTCCTGCTGTTTGAGCTCAGAATAAACTGCAGTTGTCATACCAGGACCTATGCGTGAGATATGCCCTGCTGGGGCCTTCGGCCATTGTCACCCTCTCCCTGAAAGCTCTTCAGATACACCAACTTCCTTCCAGCTTTAGATACAGCGTCTTTCTGTGCTCCAGAATTACCACACTGGCTGCCTTCACTGCATAGGCTTTAGCACCAAGCATCGTCATTGACTTCAGAGTCCACCACAACCTTCCTGATGCTCTCTGGACAGTGGCTATTCCTATCACAGCCATGGCTGCTTTATAGAGCAGTGTTTTCTTTTCTCTTGTCCGTCTCTCCCACTTAGGCCACCTCCAACTTTGCACCTTGTGTCTTCAGGAGACCCACATGTCCCCAGTCTGTGGTGCTCTTGGGGAGGTAGGAAAGCTTTAGGAGTTGGGGTCTAGTGACAAGAAGTCAGTGAGGGAAGACCCTTGAGACCATGGGCTTCCCACTCCACCACCCTCTCTGGTTTTTGGCTTCCACAAGGCAGCCAGCTGTGCTCCATCAAACGTTCCTATCATTCTCGGCTGCCTCACTACAGGCCCCCGACAATGGATCAGCACAGCAGAGACTCGCACCTCTAAAGCTTGAGTCAAAATAAACCATAAGTTAATGACCCAGTGCCTTTGTCACTGTGGCACTTGACTAGCACAGGCCATAAACCCAGTGATCTCAGTTTTAGTTTGAACCGTCACATGTGATGGTCCTCAACCTCTGACCCCATGGCAGTTTGTGGTACTGTGAGGTTGGCTCTTCCTATAGGAGAGTTAGCCTCACTTCTGCTATCTTCAATACCCCCTGAGGGGTCAGAAGACACACAGTCATTGGGACTTGTATCAACAACAGGGCGAAGACCCTGCAGGCTGACTAGCAGTAAAGGTGGGTCAGCAAAGGATGAGCTGAGCCCATCCTTCTCTTCCCAAAGTCTCCAAAGGAACCTGCAGAGGCAGAGCCTTGATGGACCAACTGTCCTCAAATACCAGGGGGACTGAAACTCAGGAGGCAGTGCTGGCAGATGGAAGCTGGGTAAGATGCTGGAGCAGAGAAGAAGAAAGTCTGCAAGAAGGGGCCGTGTGTCTATCCCGAGGCTGCCAGAGGCTCCGCCTGCCCTCCAATCCCAGGCCCTGTCAGGGCCCCTCCCTTTCCAGCAGCGACTGGCAGTTTCTTGTATCCAAACAGCCAAGCTGAAGCTCTACCAAGTCCTCCGAGCCAAAGTTCCATACCAAAAATATGTTCCAGCTTTGATGGGAAGATGGGATGCGTTTCACGTACGTCCTATACACGCAGAAGTCTAGGAAAAGATTCCAGGAAAGACAGGCTGGAAACTCTGCTACAGCGACTGACCGTCTCTGTGGCCTCTGCTGTCCCATGCCGTACGACCACAGGCATCTCAGCCATGGCTTCCCCCTGTAGGAGGCAGGTAGCTTTAGGAACAGCTTGGTCTAGGTGCTCCAAATATCCCCCTCCTGCCCCCCCCAGCACCTGACATTTGTGCTTTTCTGCCTCAGTTTCTCTGATGGGCTTCTGCTATCTCAAAGCTCTACAGTCTGCTTATTTCTTTCCAAACAGATTCCTCCAACATGTTCCCAAAGATTGAGGATCACTGAACAACTTGAGCATTTCACTTTGCATGTTGGTGAGATGGGAGATGCACCAGTTGATTGGTCAACACCAGATCGTGTGATTACCTCTAATGTATGGGGATGGGATGGATCCTGAGCAGAGGCTCTGACCAGGCCCATGGGACTAGACCTCTACTTGAGTGCATGAGATATTTACAAACAATGAAGGGTCAAAGCACTTCTCAACAAAAAAGGCAAGGCTGGAGGTCCTATCTATCCTGCCACCTGCCAGCCAGGTGTCAAGGGCAAATCCTGTCCCTACTGAGGCTCAAGTTTCCTGGTCTAGATGTCAGCAGCAAACCCACCCTGCTCAATAGGTCACTCAGGTAGAAGGTTCAGGACATGTTCAGGACAACAGAACACTCAGCAGATGGTGGTGGCGACATCAGTATGAAGATGGAAAATAACCTGCAGGAGATGATGACGTGGCAGGTAAACTCCAGTCTTTGGAAAGGATCTTGGAAAGTCTTTTGGCTGAAGTCTGCAAGCCACACCCTAAGAGAGAATGTTTCATTTAGGCCGAGCTAGGGAAACTGAGGCTCCAGAGGTATAAGATTTTGCTGAAGGTCGCTCAAGGAAATGACAGAAATGGGCAGGAGCCCACACTGGCGCCTCCAAAGCCTTTTACCGATAGGCAGGATAGTGATATCTCCTTCAGGCAAGCAGGACGTACTCAGTGGTCTCAAGCAAGCGCAGTCATGAGTATGTACCAAGGCTCTGGGAAAGGGAGACATCACAGCATGAGAGAGCCTCGCTCTTCCTTTCTTCCTCTGAGAGCCCGGCAGAAGGAACATGACTGTTTACCAAGAAAGACAACCTAAATCACACGCACCTCTCACATTCCAAAAACAATTTCACACTTTGCACCTCATCTCCCCCAGCCCACCTCACCCCCTACCCCACCCCCACCCCTGTCTCTTACAAATATCCACAGAGAAGAACAAAGCTGCACAGGGAGAAGCAGGCCAGTTCGCCGGCTGCTGCAGATGGTTCCAAGCAGTCATGCATGTCCAGTGCGTGATCCGTTAGTGTCGGCCCATGAGCTGTTTAAAGAAGTGTTTTCTTACCATGAAATGAAGAAAGTCAAAGTGAAAACATCTCTGGATACTTTTCTTCCTTAAAGAACTGAAAAGAACCACGAAGAGCTGGAGCCAGCACACCATTGGCTCACCGAGAGCTGGAGCCAGCACACCATTGGCTCGCCGAGAGCTGGAGCCAGCACACCATTGGCTCGCCGAGAGCTGGAACCAGCACACCATTGGCTCGCTGAGAGCTGGAACCAGCACGCCATTGGTTCGCCAAGAGCTGAAACCAGCACACCATTGGCTCGCCAAGAGCTGGAACCAGCACACCATTGGCTCGCTGAGAACTGGAGCCAGCACACCATTGGCTCGCAAAGAAACTTGGCCTTGCCCATCCCTGCAGGCCCCAGTGTCTCCTGTACATCTCCTTGGGCTTACAAAGAAGAGGCTTTGAGCAGCAGCCTTGTTCATGGCCTTCGAATTTCCAGGACCACCTAGACATAGCGCTGTTGAGACACAACTAAAGTTGACCTCTTACACAGACAAGGCTGGGTGTCTACCCAGTGACCATTCTTCCACTCTGGTGAGATCTCTCTCTTTTTCTAGTCCACGTTCTTCTTAATAAACACCACGACCAAAAACAAACTTGGGAAAAACAAAAGGTTTATTTCAGCTTGTACTTCCAGGTCACAGTCCATCACTGAGGGAAATCAGGGCAGAAACTCACGGCAAGAGCTTGAAGCAAAAATGGTGTAGAAGCAGAAAGCCGCTGACTGGCTCACTCACTGGATGGTGCTCATCCTGCATTCTCATAAAAACCCAGAGCCATCTGCCTAGAGATGTACTGCCCACAGTGGGCAGTGAGCAAGCCACAGGCAGCGCTTCTATGTCAACCATGAATCAAGACCATCTCTCACAGACAACCACAGGCCAATCTGACGGAGGCAATTCTTCCTCTGAGGTACCCAGGTTGTATCAAGTTACAATAATAAAAGCTAGCCGGCAGACTCCCGGGAAATACAAGTTGAAAATAACTGGTGCTTTCTTGGATTCCCTTGCTTTTACAATACGCACGCATGAGAAGCAAGAAGAAATCTAGCAGACTCCTCCACTGGAGATCCTCGAAGGCGAAGAAGCCTTGTCATTCCTGGTTTGGATGGTATCCTTGTGAAGGTGTGATTGCTGGAGCTGCTGCGATTACATTGGAAACACGGGGTGAGAGGTCAAAAGATAGACACAGAAGGCTAAAGATGGTAGAACTGAAGGCTACAAGGACCCTAAGCTCTTGAGACAAGGCTGAACCGGGAACAACTCTCTGCAACCTGTTCTTCCCTTCTTGTTCGTAAAGGATACATGTATGTGACGACTAAACCACAGTTAGTGGCTAAAAACATCTACACTAGTAAGCCATGAAGGTATTTTTTCCAGGTAAGAATATGAGCCACAGGCAAAGGTCCACCCAGCTACCTCGCCAAGCATAGGGCCTCTGCAGCCATTTAGAGTCACATGTCATCTCCTGGCCACAGCTGGCCTGAGCAGGCAGGGTCAGACACCTCATCTAGAGCCCATCTGAGGCTCTCAGCAGCAGACTGAGAACCAGGACTCAGAAACATCAACATCATTTCTACCTGTGACCTTGGAGACATGTGTGCAGAAAGGCAAGAGGCTGATGGCTCCCTGGGGTAGAGCTCCCACCTCCTGACTTTCTACTACACAGATCTGTATAACCCATCTCAGCACAGCAAGTAAGGAATTGAGAGTGGTAGGGGTTGGGGGGAGCTCTTCTGAGATTCACAGCAATCCTTCCCAGAGGTTCTCATTATAGACCCATTTCCACAAGAGGAAAATGAAGGTCGGAGAGCTGGAGTCAGCTGCTGAAAACCATACAGTTGGCATGTAGCTAAGTTGGGATTTGAACCCACATCAGAGCATAAGCTTCCCCAGCCCTACCACCCCATAGTCTTGACCCATAGTCTTATTATCCAAGTGTTCAGTGCTTGTACTTGAACTGTGCCTGTAAGTGGCTTCATACTTAGAAGCCCGGGTGCTTTGTCTTCCTGCCAAAAGAGGACCTGAGGTTTATGGACAGAATAGACGGAAGACAGCAGCTAGAATCTTATCCACTCTCGCTTCTGTGATGAACACCATAAACTAGGTGGCCCTAGGTGACTTATAAGCAATGGAAACTTATTCTCACAATCTGGAAGTTAGAAGTTCAAGGTCACAGTGCTGGCAGATCCTAGGTGACAGTCACCTTTGCACTGTCTTCATGGGGCACAAGCAGTCAGGGATCCTGGCTGACTCTTACCACACGCTAATTTCATCTGAAAGGCTCTGCCACTGTGCCCCAGTTACTTCCAAATACTGCCACACCTGGTACTAGATTTCAACACAGGAATCCTGGGTGACATAAACGTTTGGTCTAGACTGAGTTCATGTTTGAGTGCAGGTGCTCTTCAGAAGAGAGAGTTTGTCGAGAGCAGACTGGGAGCTTACAGACAAGCACAGAAAACGCAGAGCCTCACCCTAAAACCTCAGTTCTCAAACCCTGGGTCACAACCCCCCTGGGGGCTAATCGTTTCCTTCACAGGGTGGCCTAACACAGAGATATTTACGATACGATTCCTAACTGTCGCAAAATTATAGTTATGAAGAAGCAACAAGAATAATTGTATGGCTGGGACTCACCACAACATGAGGAACTGTGTGAAAGGGACTCAGCCTTAGGGACAATAAGAGCCACTGCCTTAAAGTCCACTAGAAACAGTCCAACGCTGATCTCACTGCCCCGGCACAAGACATCCTACTCTCATCCCCACCCCAGAGAAACCCAAGATTTCTCCAGGTCCCCAGAACTCTGCTTCAACAATTCCTGGTGTCAAGGTCAGATCAAGACAAGCGTGTGAGGGGTGGAATAGAGGCTTAGCATGCCCCAGCTACAAAGGGACCTGGGTATGTAGGCTGCTGTTCTGGGGCACGAGGGCTCTGCCCTCTTCAAGACTCACAATAAGAACCCTCAGATGCCAGGTGGCCAGAGACGGTCCCACAGCCACAAGCCCACTAAGGAAGCATCTAAGGCAGGGGGAAGAGGCCTCACGGAGGCCAGAAGCACCGTGTGTCTTGGCACAATGCCAGGAGATGGCCCTGATCCTTGGAGTGTGTTTGGGACTGAATTACGGCTCCCAGGGCTGTTTAGACAGCTTGCAAAGCTTTGCCTCTGCGAGGCTTCTGTCTGCAAGGGCAGACTCTCCTCTTGATGGACCTTGGAAGACTTGGATCGGAGCCGAGACTACACTGCTGCTGAGACGGGGATGAGCATGCTGGAAGGCCACAGAGAAAGGATAAAGAGGGGCAGACCCAAGCAAAAAGCCATCAGCCTCCCTCAGCTGGGTCCTGGCTGGCAGCCCAACCCCCAGCCCACACACTGTACACACAGAGCATCCTGGCTCTAGCCTTCTGCATCCAACCTGCCCTTTCCCAGGTAGTAGAGGGCAAGAGCCACAGGCTCCATAAGAACTGTTTTTGGGGGTTATTTTTTTGTTTTTTGTCTGTTTGTTTGTTTGTTTGTTTTAGTGTACTCATGCAAGCTATGCACACGCACGCACACACACACACACACACACACACACACACACACACACGGAAGACTAAATCAATGGTGGTGCTCCATCACTCTCCACTGTATCTCTTGAGGCAGGTTCTTTCGTTGACTCACAAATTCTGCCTAGCCTAAGCAGCCTTCCCTGGGGTCCCTTGTATCTCTCTCTGGCCTCTGAGTGCTGGGGATACAGGTTGTTGTCATGCGGGTCTGCCTTTTATATTTCCTGGGAATCAAATCTTTGTTTTTCACATATGCATAGTGGGTGCTTTATTCACTATGTGAGCCATCTCCCCAGCCCTATAAACAGTTCTCAAAGGGCCAGCTACTACTGACTGACCCAGGCCTTTCCCCCATATTCCTCCTCCACCAGCCTGAAGCTCGGGGCAGGACTTGAGGACAGCTCTGACCCTGGTCCTTTCCATTACTCCACGTCTCTATTTGCGGCTGAGTTGTGGGAACAGTGACAAGACCTGTGGCTACTGTTGGAAAAAGGCTAGGTTGATCTGGCCCAGGGCCACCCTGCAAGCCCTGCCTAGGAGAACAGCAGCAGAGGAGCCCAGTCCTCTGGATTGTGAGAGGAGGACTTCAGCCTGGCGGGGGGACAGTGATAGTGGACTTGCTTCTAGCCCTTCTCTGCTCTCCCTTGGCACTCAGCAAACCTGTCCTCCATTGAGCACCCTTGCTGGCTCCTGGCACAGTGCTCTGCACTGTGATCCTCACCAGACGCCAGGTGCCATCGTCTTCTTCCCAAAGCACCTGTTCAATCAGATGTGTCCCTCTTGCTTCGTAGCCTCCTTCTTCCACAGCAGCCCCCTAGGCTGAAGTTACTCTCTACACGCAGTGTTCTGAGCCCCTACAGTGCACAGCGATGGTCCCGGTGGTTCTTTGTTCACTTTGAGTTCCTGGCTCTCTGCTTGAGATTATTTCTCCACTCTCAGGGGATACCTGACCATGTGCCAACAGAAGAAGGATTCCTCTAGTACCTGGTGGGTATAAGCCCGGAATATTGCTTAATACCCTTGAGTGCATGGACAGTCCCCCCCCCCATCACACACACACACACACACACACACACACACACGACTCAGCCTGCCTCAGTACAGGGAAACCTGTCCATATCCATAACACATATCTACCATCCTTCAAGAGCCCCCAAAGACCCATAAAGCTTCGCCCACTGCTGTGACACCATCTTTGATAATGTACCTGTGCTGTCATTCAAGATATCAGGGACAGATACCCCTCAAAGCATAAATTCAGGGTTTCATCCTGTGGACTAAGGTCTGGGCTGCTCTTCTAACCTCCCCATAGGACCTGCCACTACCTCAGCTAGCTCTTCTTGTAGATCCAGGGGATCCCTTCCAACCCTTCACCATCTAGAATCTGGCTTATCCCGAGACTACAGAGGCACCCTTATTGGTGCCAAGAGACTGGGCCAGGCAAGGGCTACCCTCTGGGGGTCACTCTGCTATGGGGAAAAATATGCTGATCATCAGCGAAGTCTGAGTCACGCCTCTGTCCCTCAATCCCTGGTGTCAAACCTGCTGCCAGGAAGGTTAGCCAAGGCTGAGGCCACAAATGGTGGGAACTGAGTATATGGAGTAGGGGCAGAGATGGCCTCACCCATCTCTTAACCTTCTCTCAAAGAGCCCTGAGCTCCTTGGTCTTGCTTTACAGGTGTGAGCTCACACTGAGACAGACCCCTTAGAGTCATGTCCCCTACAGCATGTCCCCTACCACTCCACTCCACTGAGCCCTGCCACTTAGTGCTGCCGGGACATCCTCACCTCTCTGCTGGAAGGGAGCAGTTGGGAGGCATGTGCTCTGCTTTGGTTTCTCCTTATGAGTCTCACATACCATTCTGCCTACTACAGGGGTGCTGGCCAGGCCACTCTGGGCCCTCAGTGTTAGTACAAGTCTGGGTCCCCAGGAGTGGACAGCTAAAACACACACTTCATTGAGTCCAAGAGCTCACCTTCCTGTTGACCTACTCTTTAGCTGATCCTACCACCCATCTCCATGTCCTATTTCTTATCATTGGCTTCATAGGGCCTTTTCTAAAGAGCCCCTATTCCAAGTAAGCATGCTCCCACACAAAACAGTTACAGCTATGCATCTCCTTTCCATTGCCTTGGCTGCCTCGCCAGACTCCACTTACTAGGCCACTAAACTAAGAAATATGTGCCATTCCCCCTGTGTGAAATATTCAACTATTGCCCAGGGTAAGAGGATGCCCATGCCTAAAAGCCCACCAGGTCTTCCCCACTGTCTTGCCTTCCCAGCACAGATGCCAAGCCCATGTACAGATGCTAAAATGCTGGTTTTCTCAGCCTCCCTTGCAGCTAGGGTAGAGTCATGTGACCAATTCTGATCAATGGGACCTCAGGAGAAGCTGACTGGAGGGCTTATAGGAAAGGTTTCCTTTTTTTTTTTAAAAAAAAAAAAATTATTTATTTATTATATGTAAGTACACTGTAGCTGTCTTCAGACACTCCAGAAGAGGGTGTCAGATCTTGTTACGGATGGTTATGAACCACCATGTGGTTGCTGGGATTTGAACTCGGGACCTTTGGAGGAACAGTCGGGTGCTCTTACCCACTGAGCCATCTCACCAGCCCGGAAAGGTTGTGTTGTGTGTGCCTCTCTCTCTCTCTCTCTCTCTCTCTCTCTCTCTCTCTCTCTCTCTCTCTCTCTGTCAACTGCTAGATGTAGAAGCACCAAGGACACATTTCTAATTTGCTACAAGTGGTAGAGCAGGATCTATGGAAAATTCTGTAGTTGTGGGATACAGCTGTCCCTGCAAGATCTCAAAGGCTTCTCTGCCCCCAAACATCTTCTTGTATGAAGTTATTGATGTCTTCCTTGTCTAAGGCAGTGTTTTCCACATGGTGGCTGTACCCCTTATTAGTGCATAAGGTGACTTTGATGAATCACGTTCAGCATATTTTCCAGTGGAATAGAAATTTCCAGAGCTGGAAAATCCCAAGTAGCACGGCACAAGCCCAATCTGTAATGGAAGTTGGTCTTTTGTGGAAATCACTTTCAGTTCATGTCACACATGTGCAGGCACACTGAGTGACAGCACAGAGCATCTGCCTTACTATGTGCCAGGGGCTTTTGCAAAACAAATTTCAGGATGCTATTTTGTTGTGGATTCCATTACTTGCAGCCAAATGCGTCTTATCCCATATAACCGCACACAAAGGTTCTCCCAATCAATATGGTGTGTTACCAACCAAGATAGTGCTGAATTTCTTATCCCTGTAGCAGATGGAAGACGGCCCTAGTATCGTAATTACACCATTTTCTAATTCACTAGTGTGTAGATGACTGTAGTTTCTAAGTGGGCTGTTGTAACTTTAATTCTTTTCAAACTTTATTTTTAATGATGGTTGTTAAATGTTTTAACCTCCCCTTTAGCCCACCACCCACCAGAGGTAGTGAGAGGGAAAGGGTTGGGTTGGAGGGGAACTGTGTAGAAAGGTTCTTTGGAGCAACTTCTGTCTATGTTGTCTGGAAATTGGCAGTTCAGTTCACAGGTTAGCAGTAGCAGTTCGATCTACTTGCAAACACATCATGCTTACACCAGCAGTCTAATTTGATAGAGTTGGGATAGCAAATATGAATCAGCAGTGGTGGCACTACCTAGCAGAGACAGGCAGGCCTCCGCCTTCACAGGAGTCAGCCTGAGGGACCAGGGGGAACACCAGGAGAAGTTCTCAGAGAAGACGCAAGACCAACAAGAGTTGTACAGCTAGTGCTAAAGCTCAGCCTCTATCACAGCTGCTCAGTCCTATTTATACCCTTCAAACAACACGTGTCCTCCACAAGGACGTGTGTCTGTCTCAGCCGACATCAACCTGCCAAACAGCCCCAGTCCGATGAAGTGGCAAGAAACTGCAGCACACCACCGCACATTTTTTGGCATGTTTCTCCCTATGGAGTCCTGACAAATGCAGCTAGGACTACAAAAGGTAAGGCGGATCAATACATGCGTGATGTTAGCAAAGAATTTTTCATCACAAGCCGGGCAGTGGTGGCACACGCCTTTAACCCCAGCACTTGGGAGGCAGAGGCAGGTGGATTTCCAGGCCAACCTGGTTTACAGAGTGAGTTCCAGGACAGCCAAGGAAACCCTGTCTCAAAAAAACANANAAAAAAAAAAAAAAAGAAAGAAAGAAGGAAAGAAGGAAAAAAGAATCTTTCATCACATGTCCTTCCACATGCTTGCTTTAGCAGAACATCCTTTCACCTGTGTCTGCTTCAGGAAAACACTCCTTCATGTGTTTGCCCCAGTGAAACACCATCCAACACAAGTGACTTTCCAAAGAACCCTTAAAGTTTCCACTTCAGGCTGCTTTCCAAATAACCAAATACAAAGAGGTTCCAGAAAACAAGGGTGCTGATTGGAAGTGAGGGGGAAATTTCCCAAACTGGTTAAAAAATAAACAAAAACAAACAAACAAACAAACAAAACCATCCATAAAACTCTAGAAGAATCACACACTTGAATTTACTCATCTTGTTTAAGGAAAGTGGTTTATGTCAGAAAAACAGGACAGGACCTCACTCTGCAGACTCAGACCCTCAAGCAGAACTCCTTACATCATAATATAAGAGTAGATATGTGTGAGTGCTGTTTTATTAAGAAGGTGTGCTGAGGCAGGCTATCACTGTTTTTTTTTAAGTTGGTAGTAAAGTTTAATTTCCCAATACCCTTCATGAATTCACTTCATACCCTGTAAAAATAATGACACTTGAACTATTAAAACTTAATACAGATTAAAATCAGAGGTAAGCTTCATTTCCAAGTCTAAGATTTAAAGCTTCTAAACATTTTTTCCTGGTAGCATTTAAAAACATATCTAGAAATAATCCATTAACATGCATGAAATGTTAATGGCTATCACTGGTTTTTAAGATTCATTATTTTTAGTTGTATAACTTGTGTGTGCAGTACCTGCAGGTGCCAGAAGAGGGCATCGGCTCCCTGGAGCTGGAGAAATAGGCAGTTGAGTATGGCTCAACAGGAGAGTGGGAATTTGAGCTCACACGTGCTCTTTCTTTACCTGAGTGGTGGTTACTCAGGATACACTATGGTGGTCCATGGAGCAATATCAACCCTCAAAAATATTATGGAAGGAAGTAAGTGAGTAGTTAATTGCTAACAAGCATGAGAGGAAAGATTCACTTCAAGGAAAGGCAAAGATGCTGAGAAAAGAAAGGCATCCCAGGTAGGGTTGCCCCTTGCCACCTGCCTCTTCCTCCCAAGTGCTGGGATTAAAGGCGTGTGCCACCACTGCCCTGCTTGTGATGAAAAATTCTTTGCTAACAACACGCATACACTGGCTACTTGTGGGGCATTGGTCTGTGCACAGACAGGCTGGTCTCCAGTCGAGCTGAGATGCTTAACCCCAGGACTCTGTGGTGATAATTCATCTACATGGGACTGAAGGAGTTCTCTCATGTTTCCTGAAACTCTGGCCATGCCTAAGTTACCACCCCTCACAGTCCCCACAAGAGAAGCATGGCTAGAAGTCACGTAGACAGTGGCCCAAGCTTCTGACCTTCAGGCTAAATTCCTCCCCAGTTACCTAGCAA
>NC_034603.1:1778911-1805235 GCF_900095145.1 Mus pahari | reverse complement strand
GCCTGACTGACCAGAGAATAGGTGGAACTCTGGCAGGGTGTGGGTCTTCCCCTTCCCCCTCTCCTCTGGGCCCCCTTTTTAGTTCCTAACAACTACTCCCAGAGTCCCAGGGAATAATACAACTTTAGCATTCAGTCATTTGTGTAAGAAGATAAACTCAAGACCTTGTGTGTACTGTGAGTCAAGGCTGTTAACCAAGACAGCAGTGAGCAGCCATGCCCAGAAGGGAGCAGCTATCTATAAGGATAACGAATGATCTCAGGAGGCAGCCATTGGCTAGCAGTCGTGGCTGGAGAGACCATTGGCATCTCAGAGCACCAGACAGAAAACAGAAAGTTCTGTATGGAAAGTAGGAGAAGAGACGGAACTGTATCCAGGGAGACTCAGTGACCAAGGATGACAAAGAGGGATTTGCTTGTTGGGAGGATTTGATCATGCATGGGTACTAAAGAGGAGGACCAGGAGTGACAGATGGTGACAGAGGCTGGGAAATGGTCCTATGTAAAGTGGGAGGAGACATCAGAAAAAGACTTTCATGGAGGCTTACTTAATCTCTCAGTGATGGCAACGGACTTCTGATGAGCCTTCCTGTGTCCACTTCTCACACAGCCCATACTCCCCAAATGGCTCTGGTCATGTTAGCACATTCACATCACATTTCTGATTCAAACCTTCAACTCAGTATTAATCCTTGATGTATAGAATCCACTTTCTTTGCCATGAAATTCAAGAGCCTGCACTGGGCAGCCTGGCCTCTGCTAACCACAGCTCTCTCTGGTCCCTCAGTGTGTCCCACCCATGATAATCTAATTCTGAAATGCACTGATACATTTACTGCCTCAGAGCCCACCTAAAACTCTGTCACCCTAAGTGTAAACAGACTGGAGAAGGTACTTCTGGAAGGAGGGAGGAAAGACTCCTCAAACTTAGTTATACCAGAAGAGCAGTAAGAACACTAACTGAATTCCTCTAAGACAGAACTTTCAGGACCCTTGAGATTAACTGAACGTATTCAACAATTCAAAAGGAGGACCTTGAAGGCAGCAAGAGAGATTTTTATATACAAATGGATGAAGCTAAATTATCAACTAGGATCTCCATAATCAGCCAAATTCCTGCAAAGGATGAGCAATGCCAGACATCGTCAGATCAATGAAGTGGAGGAGCACACTACCAAAGGCTTCATTTTGAAACAGAGGACAGCAGGCAGTAGGTCAGGGTTGAATGAAGGACCAACTTAGTGCCAGATATGTGAGGGAGTTCTGAAGACCTGGAGCAGGAGTAGCATCAGCTGTTCCACCCATGGCCCAGCATCTCTTAGACAGAACACTGCATGAGAGACCATTTGTCGAGAGAGGAAACAAGAGTTAAAAATGCTAAACATGCAGGGTATGGGGGCACATCTTTAATCCCAGAACACTGGAGACAGAAGCTGATAGATTTCTGTGAGTTTGATGTTATCCTTGTCTGGAGTTCCAGGCTGTAGTGTTCCAGGGTTACACAATGAGATCCTGTCTCAAAAAGAGATAGATAGATAGATAGAAGAAAAGCCCAGCCAAGAATGCCACACTTACTTTAAACCTGTTCTTGTGGAAATTAATCATGTTCTATGAGACTTCACACTCCCAGTAAAGGGCATTAATCCCTGTCAGGGGGTAGCATATTCATTAAAGCACCACTTCTGCTCTGGGAACAAGCCACAGCATCATATAACTCATAGGTGAGTCCAGGCTTTCAATATTTGTCATTTTCAAAGTTCATACCCGAGATCTATGGGTTTAAACCACACACACACACACACACACACACACACACCATAGTGTTTTAAATAAGTTTACCATTTGGGTTGGATCATACTTGGTAGGCCATAAGCTAGACATGCCTGCTGGTCAAATAGTTTTCTGACAAGGCCAAGTTCACTCAAGGGACAAGGACTGTGTCCTTAACAAATGATGCTGGAGCTAATGGATCTTCACAGAGGAAAGAATTAACTGAGCCCTCTACCTCACATGATAAATAAATGTTAACTCAAAGTGGATAAGAGATGTAAGTAGGGGGCCTCAACCCAACAAAAATCTTCAAAGATATAAAGGAAAAAGTACTGAGAGATTCTGAATTGAAAAAAGACACTAAATTCGAGAATGAAATAGACATGAAAGTAGCCCATTTTAACTTTATCAAAATTTAAAACATTTGAGATGAAAGGACAGGAAAGTCAACAGAACAAGCTAAAACACTTGCAGGTAGCGGATCCAATAAGCAGTCATCAATAAGCAGAATATATAGAGAGTTTAAATAACTCCACAAGTCTAAACCCAAACAAATCAACTAGGAGATGCATAAAAGAGAGCTCAGAGAGATGGTTAAGTATCTTTTAGATGGCTGCTCCTGTAGAAGATTAGGTTGGCTCACAACCACCTGTTACTCCAATTAAGTTTGTAGAGATGCAGCTGTGGTTAAGCAGACTGAAGACACAGCTTGTCCAAGGGGAATCCTTTAGAGCAGCAGTCCTCAGCCTGCCTAGCACTTCAACCTTTAATGCAGTTCCTCACGTTGTGATGACACCCCCAACCGTAAAGTTATTACGTTAGTATTTCACAATTGTAGATTTGCTACTGTTATGAACTGCAATGTAAATATCTGTGCTTTCTGCTGATCTTAGTTGGCTCTGTGAAAAAGATCAGAGGGCGCAGCATACAGGTTGAGAGCCACTGCTTTAGGCTTTGCTGGAGATGGAAGCAGTTTCATTCATTTGGTCTATGTCATACAGTCACTAATGGAAAACATCATGTGATTATACTCATACAAGAAACCACCACCAGAGAAATATTTATCTAGAATATACTTAAAGAAAGATAGTTCTAAATTTGTGCACACTTAATATAACATTAATATGTGTGCATGCACGCGTGAGGTTGTGTGTGTGTGTGTGTGTGTGTGTGTGTGTGTAAATTTATACTGAAAGGGGTAAAGGAGAAACAGACAAACTCACATGCCCAGCTCATGTTGCCATGTCTGTCTCTCTCTGGGAAGCTGGCAAAGGTGGACAAACATCAGTGTGCATCAGTGTACTATAGGCGGTCTCAACATATCACCACCCACTGGACCTAATTTATGCAGCGCTGCGTTCCTTTTTGAAACTCATGTCTGTGCCCAAAGACTCTACAAAACTGCTGTGGTTTGAATGCAAAGCCCCCACCCCGACCCCCATGAATCAAGTGGTCCCTAGTTGGTGGGGACACTCTGCAGGGTTGCTGGAAACTTTAGGACCTAACTTCAGAAAGTGGCTCACCTGGGGGATGTGACCCCTAGGGACATCATATTCGTCCAGCCCCTTCCTGTCTCTCTCTTTGCTTCCTGGACACAGTGAATTCAACTTTACGCTGTCTCACCACCACCCAGAGATCACAAAGAAACTCACCTTGAATTGAAACCTCTAAACCTGTGCAATAAGATCAAATCTTTCTTCCTTTTAGTTGTTGTTCTCAGGTATTTATTCCAGTGGAAAACAAACAAACAAAAAACAAAACAAACAAACAAAAACAACCCACAAGTGTCTTAGTAAGTATTTAAACTCAGTTGTGGTTCCCGCCCTTCCTTTGATCAGTCTCCAGATAAAAGACACACAACTTTTATATTTATAATGAGCCTTAATCAGCCCTAGAGCTGGGCAGATATCCCCTCTATGCTATTATATTTACTTCCCTATTAATAACTCTGAGTTCTAACTTGTGTATTCCATCTGGGCCGCTCTAACTCTAGCCAGCCCTCATGGCCATGTGTTCATGCCTCACCTATCCCATGGCATCTTCTCCTCTCTCCACTTTCCTCTTTCACCTCATGGTCCTCTCAGCCCCCCACCCCAGGAATCAAAACCCCACCTATCTCCTTTCTGCCCAGCTATAAGATAGTCAACATCTTTATTCACCAATTAGGGATAAATGAAAGAGCAAGATCACATAGCATTACTTGATGTATGTGCAGATTATCTCATGGGAGGAGGCAACCAGGCCTGGGGGAGGGGAGGGTGTGTGTGTGCAGTATTTAGCATTACAATACATAGCAAAAGACCAAACCTCAACACACAAGCACTTGTAAAGTCTGAACAATACTTGTAAAGTCTGAGCTTGTCTTATGATCACCGCATGCCTTAACCCCACCCACGATGGCTCCCGCCAATCCCTGTGAGCTCAGCTGCCCACCTAAACCCCAACCGAGCAAACAGCTCCAGTTTCGGGTTTTTATGATTTTTAGGGTTTTTGTTTTGTTTTGTTTTTTTGGTTTGGTTTGTTTTGGTTTTGTCTTGTTTTGTTTCCCCTTTATCCAACTAAACACCCACTGTTATCAAGGGAAGCCTTCCCCTACTTGTTGGCCGAAGAATCTGAGATGCCTAGCACAGAATCTGACTGAAGTAGGCTGCTCAAGTCTGTTCTGTGAATCAACAGCATCGATGGGAACGGTCTAATCACAAAGGAAAGAGAATGTTCCGAGCAATGAGGACCTCGTGCATGGACCTTCTGGCCGTATTTGGCTGATAAAGAAACTCAGGTGCACTGACACGGGAGAAAAGGAGTCCAGGTCCCTGTACTTAAATCGTCCAGAATTAGCGCCACCTTCAGGAATAGTCTATGGCACAGGTGGAGCTACTTATTTCTGTCTCTCTCCAAGTCTTAGGGCTCTGGAGGCTTCTGTCCTATGCTGACCCAGAAGAAGGGAGCATGTGCACTTCTCCAGCACAGAAGTAGCCATTTCACAGATGAAGGAAACTGTGAGAGAGCCCCTGAGACCTTCCACAGATCTTAGGTGGGGCTGTGCAGGTTCTGAGGCATCTGCAAAGGGACTGGGGGATTATACCAGGGAAAAGCAGGATGAAGACTGACCATCTACGGTTCTCATGATGATGATGTCACTCCACAGCTGCACGAGCTCTTCTCATTATATGCCAATTGCGAACTCTAAAAAGGATAAGAAAGGGGAGGGGTATGGGAAACTTTTGGGATAGCATTTGAAATGTAAATAAAGAAAATAATAATAAAAAAGAAAAAACAAAACAAAAAAAAAAAAAAAAAAAAAAAAAAAAAAAAAAAAAAAAAAAAAAAAAAAAAGGATAAGAAAGGAGCTGTGTCCCTGAGCTGGACATGGGCGGGCGAGTGGGTAGTGTGCAAGGCCAGGATGCAAAGGGAGAGTCAAGGACATAAGTGGTCATGATGGGATTACAGTGGAGAGAGAATAGGGAACACCCCAGAATTGGGGAAATCTCAGTAGGATGTGGAACAGGCAGGAGGGCACATTACAACATCTCCAGGCAGTGACCAAGCCCAGGGAGTGTTGGGAATCTTTACCAGAGTTCTGAAGGCCACAGAATGAGTTACTTGGAGGATCTGCCTTAGGGTTTCACTTGGGAGGAAAGAGCTTGTTCCATACATCATTCAGTATCATGGTTTATCCTCAAAGGAAGTCAGGACAGAAAAATCAAGGCAGGATAGGAACCTGGAACTAAGCAGTGAAGTAGGGTGCCATGGAGGAGTGCTGCCTTTGGCTTGCTCAGGATAGCATCGCTTTTCCCATAGTTTTCAAGACTACCAGCCCAGGAACAGCACAGCCCATAGTGAGCTAGGCCCACCCACACCAATCACCAACTAAACTCTGTGCCACAGGCTAGTCTGATGGGGGCGCTTTCTCAGTTGTGGTTCTTTCTTCCAAAATGACTCTAGTTTGTGTTTACTTGATGTAAAACTCCCCAGCAAAGGGTCTCTGAGGTGCCGGCAAGATCTGAGGTAATGGGAGAAAGAGCTGCTTTTCAGTGTCAGTGTTGGCCTTATTTGCATGTGATTTGCATGTTCCTTTGCATATCATTTGCAAATGTGAACAGCCACACCTGAGGACAGAGGGCAGGGGGTTGATGGCAGTCAGACCCCACGGTGTACATAAGATAAATCCTTAAAAAATATTAGTTTCATACTCCTGCCACAGTGATTGGTGGACATAAGACCCAA
Source organism: Mus pahari (assembly GCF_900095145.1). Taxonomy (NCBI): domain Eukaryota; kingdom Metazoa; phylum Chordata; class Mammalia; order Rodentia; family Muridae; genus Mus; species Mus pahari. The sequence continues at coordinate 1,799,239 of NC_034603.1, read as the reverse complement.
ACCAAGCCAATGAAAGACTTTCTGTTGAGACTGATGTGAGAGAGAGAGAGAGAGAGAGAGAGAGAGAGAGAGAGAGAGAGAGAGAGAATAGGAAAGAGAAAGAGAGAGGAAAGGATGGAGAGGAGGGAGGGAGGGAGAAAGGAAAAAAGAAGGAAGGAAGGAAAAACGAAAAGAAAAAAAGAAAGGAGGAACTCTTTTTCCGCCAGGAACGTTCACATGCATAAATCTAGGGCTGGTGGGGATCTTCGCTACAGTGGGCTACAGAGTGAGCAAGTGAGGGGAAGTGATGGAGATCAGTGCAGTGCTGAATGTATCAGTGCCCTCTGTAGCCACCCTTGGAGGTGTTGGGTACCATCTACTGGATAGCCTGCACCCAGCGTGGAGAGCAGAGAGCAGTGGGTCTGCATGCCATCCCCCCCCACTGCAAGCAGGAGCACTGGGTGCACATGCTGCCTTCTGTTAGAGGTAAAAGCTTTGCAAGCATGAAAAGCCACAACTGAGGACAGAGGGCAGGGGGCAGAGGACAGGGCGTGCACAGAAATCTGACATGCAGTCACTACGTTCCTCAGGACACTGGCTAACTCAGAGGATAGAAGAGAATGTAAAACTTCAGACTCCCTGGCAGAGCTCACCACCAAGGGACGAGAGGCACTGGATTCTGGGAACAGGAAGAAAGCCTTGTGGAGATAGATAGGTTCCCTGCAGTGTCTTGGTGCTTGAAGAAGATGCTGGGGTCAGGTCTGGACAGGGAAGCAAGGCAGAGCCCCTCAGGACCTCTCCACGCTGCCCCTTTAGATGAGGTTGAGGCACTCAACCTCCATGTGACCTGATTTAGAAAAAAATGAATGAGCGGCTATGGAGGAAGATAACATCTCTTAGAGACTTGATAACTGTTTTATAAATAATGTCTGATGCCTTGAAGCAAAAATTACTAGGCGTGCCAAGAGATAAGACCATATAACTAAAAAATGAGATATTGAAACAACGTGGTGAGCTGATAATTCTCTCTCTGTTTAAGCCATGGGATGATGGAGTTCTACCATCCATGACCAACAGATACCTCGCTGACACCCTCAAAGCCCTTTCCCTCCCACTCCGGCCATCCCAGTGCCACAGCAGAGTCTCAGACAGTGCCCCTTCCTTTCTACCTGTGTTCGAGCCAGACCACTTCAAGTAACGCTGCCTTTTATTAAGAAGCCATCGAGGGTGGGGGGTGGGGCGGGTGTTGGGACAAACAGCATCATATTTGTGCTTACTCCTGTTGTAACTCATTCTGGTTGGTATAACAAAATACCTCATGCTGGAAAGCTCGTGAAAACAGAAAGCCATCTTCTACAGTTTTGTAGGCTGAGAAATGCAAACTGCAAACACGGGCAGAGCTGTGTCTGCTGGGAGCTGCTGGGCACAATGGAGGCCACCTCCTTGAAGAAGGCAAAATCACCTCCCACAGGACTTCTGTAAGGGCACTGAGCCCTTGTCACCTAGCCACCTCACAAAGGCTCTAGACTTAAAGAGCATCAGCTGTAAAGGACATAGTGATCACCAAGTCCAGCACACTGGGCATGGACTTCCCCTGGGGGATTTTGGAGGTAACAAATGTCCAGGCTTGGCGTACAGAGTGAGTTCTAGGATAGTCAGGGCTACATAGAGAAACCCTGTCTTGAAAAACAAAAAAGTCCGGAGCATGAAGGCTTTTTCAGCAGTAACTTGTCCAAGCTTTGTAACTACAAACTGCACACAGTTTAAGCCTTTCCTTGTAGGAAAGGCTCAGTGCTGCCCAGATCATCCTCTGTCACAGGACCTATCTATGTGACAGAGAAAGAAAGTACCCAGGCAAGTCAAGAGGCATGTCCAGGTTTAAGCAAAAGAGGCAGAGTGGAGTCTAGAGGCCAGGTTTCTTAACTCTATTGGACCAGTATCTGCAAGCCCTAAGTTCTGGTTCTTCCCCCAGTATTCTTGGCTCTGTAACCTTGAGATACTCAATCTGCCAATGATAAATGATCATGGCGATCAGTTTGTCCTCTACAGTTGATGCTTTATGGAGATGCTGCTGCATGGCCCAGTCCCAAGGTGTTCTGACCATCGTCGAAGTTAAATAGCCAGCACCTGTTCCTTGCTTCTTCCTCTTCTTTGAAGAGCTGGACTTGAGATTAGGAGTTTCCGAATGTTGCCTCTGTGGGTCTGGGATTCCCCCCAGTGTGTGGTGAGCACAGTGGGGAAGGGGGCAGTGTCCTATGTACACCTTTTCCTTGTCCGCTGTGCCAGTCTGCCTTCTACAGCCTCCCTTCTGCAGGCAGCCCGCCATAGCACCCCTCCAAGATGATCTCAGTCCCAGAGGAGCGGCAGAAGGAGCCAGTGCCAGAGTGTAGCATTAACAAATCATATTTACTCAATAACACGCCATCCCCTTAGTCACATGTGTGTTAGCAGGCATGCTGGGGACCTCTAATCAAGTGCAGCTGTCCTCACATGGATGGCTAGGACACACGCATGCATGCACACACAGACAAACGTGTGCGCATGCACGCACGCGCGCGCGCGCGCGCGCGCACACACACACACACACACACACACACACACACACACACACACACGAATGCTTTGTTGCTGCCAGTTTCTTGCCTGGCAAACCAGAAACATTTTAGTGGTTTAAAAATATGGTCCCAATTCGTCTTGGGGCACTTCTCAGGTTCAAGCCCATCTATGTCAGGTGCTCCCAAGACTGCAAGACTTTTTCCATCCACACCCACCCTCCACCCCACCAGCCTTCCATATCCCATGATACACAGCAAAGTCTGAAGCCCCAAATATGTGTGCTGGGCAGTGTCACCGGCTGCCTCCTCCTTCTGTCTTGATCTGTGCTTTATTTTTTTCCTCTTGTGTTATTGAAATGTTATTTTTTCCATTTGTAAGCCACCACCTCACACCCCTCCCAAACTGGCCTTTTGGAAAAGATGTTTATTTTGCTTTTGCCTTGCATAATTTAATATCAGACAAGTGCATCCTTGAGGCAGACAGTATATTCTTGTGGCATATATTTGCGATTCTGGTTGATTTGGAATTACAAATTTGTCATGCAATCCCAGCCAATTTGGAATTTGGCTTCCTGACATCATGTTTATACTCTCTTGCCTCGATAGTGGTTGCGAAGATTGTTGGAGGAACTTTTTTTTCCAGCAATAACTTAGGATTTCATATATCATTGGCAGAACTCTCAAAGATGCCTGCACTTTAACATGGACTAACGTATGTTTTCTTTCTCCTTACTGAGTGTGGGCCATATTGGGTGTCACCCAAGTCCACTTTTAAATCATTTCTCTGCATGCCAGACATGGCTTTTGAAGTCGTCTGCACCAACCCACAAGGAAGCCAGCGCCCTGGCCTCTACCCGTGGCCCCACTGTGTGCCCCACCGCCCATAACAGGAAGCGTGTCAGAGCTGGGTGGGTTGAACAGACCCACGGGGCTCAGTTACTCTGAGCGGAAAATCTTCTGACGTGTCCTCCGTGGATGCGTCTGGAGCAAGAGCAGGTCAGATGTCGCCCTGGCCTCCAAGTCTCAACACGCCTTTCTAGTCTGCCCTGCTGGCCTTCAGACGCCGCACATGGTGGAGCGGCAGGGTTTCAAAGCCTAGGCCACAGGAAATCGCATTTGAAGTGCCTGGCGTGGAGGGTATTTTTATACCGTTCACTTTTTCCCTTTTCTTTTCATCTGTTTTCTGTACTTTTTTTCGGATTGTTTTTTCTTCTTGATTTATTGTTGTATTATTCTATTTTTAAAGCAAGACATACTTTCCCATCAGACTTTTTAATATAAGTCATATGAAAATTAGAGATGGGTGGACCTCAGCTGGGGCAGGGGCTGGGTTCCGTTAGAAATCACCTTCCTGAAGTATCATGTTTATCCCTCCCACGGCTGCTGCCGTCTAGGGGCGGTGAGCAAGAGGCAGCAATCTCCCCTCCTCCCCTTCATTTCTAGCCACGAAGTGAGCCCCCAAGCTGACCACTTGAGTAGGTTAACAGATGGCCCACTGCCCATCTATGGCTTGGAAACACAGGCACTCCAGTCAGGGTCCCAGAACATCAAGACACCGAAGAAGCTCAGAGTTGCCCAGCCCGACCACCTGACTCTCCGCCCCACCTGAGCCAGTTTCCCAGAGCAGGATAGATGGGTCCAGGTACACACAGTGACAGTCCTGGAGCCAGCTCATCTCTGAAGCCAGGAAGCTTTGGCAAGCAAGCCTCTAATGACCGTGTGAGCCAAAAGGAGCCTCTAACTCCCTGTGGTTTGGGTGTCTGTAAGCTGAATGAATCTACAAATCCAAACCCACGAACTCAACCAGCTTTGGGCCCAAAATATTCAGGAAAAAGGTTTGCCATAAGAATCAGAACAAAAAGTTTTCCATTGTCAATATTCCCCAAGTGACTTGTTGCGATGGATATTTCGTCCCTCTGAGGGGGTTAGGTAAGGAAGCCATCTGGAAAGGACTTGAAGTATGTGGAAGGTTGTGTGAAGATTCTAAACAAGTACTGGTTCATGTTATACAATGAGCTTGAGAAGCTGATTTGGGTAGTGGGGATGGGGTAGGCTCCTGGAAATAGCTGTCTGTGACCCTCTGTGGTCTCTAAGGGGCGACCACTTTTGCTCTATCGTTGAAAAATTAGAAACTATAGCTCAGTAATATACTGTCTAGCATGGTTCTACATTCTGCTTTATCTCAGAAACATAAGGAGCAAGCAGGACCTTCTACAGATGAATGTGGAAGTGTGTGCCACTGACACTTCCCAGAGCTGCCCTCCCCTGGTGTCCTCCAGTGGGTGACAGCTGGCAGGTCATCCTTTTGCAGACACAGGAGCCATCTCCACAGGAGTTCCCCTTGTCTGTCTTTCTGCTTTCCAAAGTTTCAAGGCAGCATTTTTACAATTCCCAGGAATTAACAGATCTAGCACTGGCAACAATATAGCAGCTCCACATCCTCAAGAGAGTTCTTCTCACCTCTTCCCCTGCCATAGAACTTGAACCTGAATCTGACCAGTCTCTTCCAGCTGCCAGGACAGAAAACAGGGGAGGAGAGAAATGTGGTACCCGTCCCCTCAGAATGCAGACAGTAGACCCCAAGTGAGAGAAAACACACGTGTCAACTGAATCAGGTTCATGACCATAAAACACAGAGCAAAGGCAAGGACGTGGAGGCAGGAGAGGTGGCTCAGAGGTTGAGTACTGGCTGTTCTTCTAAAGGACGCAGGTTCAATTCTCAGTGACTACATGTGGTTCCCAGTTGTCTATAACTTCAGTCCCAAGGGATCCAACACCCTCTTCTGGCTTCTTCAGACACCGTGTGCGTGTGGTGCAGACAAACTCGCAAGCAGAACATCCACACACATAAAATAAAAATAAAAAGATATGAGGAGATGTTGGAGCTCCAAAGAGATTTTTAAAAGATACCATTTTTTTAAAAGTGAGTAAAACTAAACTATGATATTCAGTGTCCATTTTCTGTCACTATAACAAAATAACTGAAATTGAGTCATATATAAAGAATAAAAGGTTGCTTGGCTCACAGTTTGGAGGTCTAAAAGCACAAGGCCAGTATCTCTCAAGCATGTGACAAAGACTTCCCTCTGTGTCCAAGCATGGCAGAGGACATTACACAGCGAGGCAGAGCAAATGTGTCCAAGTCTCCCCTCCCTTTATTATAAAGCCACAGTGTCAGCATGCATACGACTCTCTCGAGAGCTCATCTAACCCTAATTACCTCACAAAAGCCCACATCCAAACAGCATTAGCTTGAGATTTTAGGGATCCAATTTCTAACACATGAAATTTTGGGGGACTTGTTTGAACTGTAGCAAGAGTCACTCATTTGGGGTATAACTACGCACTAAAACACATGTTTGTCTTGGGCAATTTTTAAAGTCTGTATCTTGCTTTACAATTTGAAATTCTGAAAAAGAAAAGGTTGGCGTGGTTTTCTGTCACTGTCAAATACCTACAGGAAGTGATTTTAAGTGAGGAAAGATATATTTTGGCTCATGGTCTTAGAGACTGAAGTCTATGGCTGACTAACGCCATTGCTTTGGAAGTAGGATGAGTCAGAAAGTCAGGGCAGGACAGAGCTAGCTGCTCACCCAAAGCTGACAGGAAGCAGAAAAAGCGGGGGAGGGGGCTGGGATGAGTGACGCATCCTTCCAGGTCACAGCCCATGACTTACCACTCTAGCCAGGTTCCTCCTCCTACAGCTTCTCTCTGCACCCACTAATGTCACCAGGTGGGTCACAATAGCACTGTTAATAAGTTACCCCCTTAAAGTCATCTACACCATTAGTAGGTTACTCCATCAATGTCTACACCATTATCAGGTTGCTCCACTGGAAAGTGCCCTCACATCCCAGAGTTGTAGCTTGTAGCCATGCCTCCAGCACACTAGCCATTCGATGATGAACGCATACCTGACACGCTGAGTGACTGGAGTGGAAAGTCAGCTCACCTGGTCACATCTCCCACTCAGAATCCCAGTGATGCTGACCATGCACATGGTCACGTGGGCTTCTTGCCAGCTCCACCCACCTCATGTTCCTGAGCATTTCCTGGAGCTTGCTGCCAGTGGTGAGTGTCTCCCTGAGATTCTGCAGCTATCTCCACTGCTACAGGGCTGGGCCAACCCTGTTGCATGCCATTTTGTCTCTTCAGATGCCATCCTGCAGCCAGTCTGAATACCTAGAAATTTCTCCAGAGTACCATGTCTCTCACATGAGGGCCCCTGTGCCCAAGGGAAGTGAGGTCACTTAGGTCTTCCTCCTCTCCCTCTTCCTCTCCCTCCTGCACCTCCTCTCCCTCCTCCTTGTCCTCCTCTTCCTCTGCCTCCTCCTCCTCCTCCTCTTCTCCATCCTCCTTGTCCTTCTCTTTCTCCTTCTCCTCCTCCTTCTCCTCCTCCTCCTCTCTCCCCTCCTCCTCCTCTCCTTCCTCCTCGTCCTTCTCTTCCTCCTCCTGTTCTTCTTCTTCCTCCTCTTTCTCCTTCTTCCTCTTTCTCTCTCTCTCTTTCAAAACAGAGTCTTCCTATGTAGCCCTGGCTGTCCCAGAACTCACTCTGTAGACCAGGCTGGTCTCAAACTCACAGAGATCCGCCTGCCTCTACCTCCTGAGTGCTGGGATTAAAGGCGTGTGCCACTACACAAGCCCAATGAGTTTTTTTTTTTTTTAAAAAAATAGTTAACTCTTCTAGTTACAGAAGTAGCCAGTTATTTTCTCATTGGATCTGAAGCCATGCCATAGAAGAAATTCGTGTGTCGCCCTATAAACCTAGACAAAAGCCATGGCTGTGGAGGTCATGGGTCCTAGCAGTAAAGGTGCTGATGGTGTTTAGCTGACATGCTATGTTACTTCTGCCAGAGACTGTTGCTGCCCTCAGCCTTGGTCAGAGGAGCTTCCTTTCAGTGTGAGTGAGTACAGGCTGATACTCATAACTAACCGGTCAGGCAGTGAGTGAGTTACAGCGGATACTCATAACTAACNGATACTCATAACTAACCGGTCAGGCAGTGAGTGAGTTACAGCGGATACTCATAACTAACTGGTCAGGTGGTGACTGCTAAGTACACAACCCTAAGGGGGACCTCTATATTGCCCCTTCCAGGGTTTGGAGAGGGTTGTAAAAGAGGTCACAAAAGAATGTAAGAAGTGGGAAAGTGGCAGAGTGTTGTGGCCCATGGTCTTCCAGGCAGGGCAAGGCAGTTGCCCTCCGGGACTCTCCGCAGCTGCGATCATCTGCTTAAGACCTGAGCTAAGTGGAGTTCATCCACACTGTCACGGGTAGGGCTGGGTCCATGAGGCCCCTCCCCTCATGACGGATGCATAGACATTTGATGGTTGCTTGGGAAGGAGCGCATTGCCTTGAGTGATGTCCATGTCCTGTACTGTAAACGACCCCTCCGCTGTGTTCATACAAGCAATCCTAATCAAACACACTGGGTCAAACACAGAGAGAAAGAGAAAGACATGCGGGGAGAAGGGAGAACAGGAACTTGCTGGGAGAAGAAGGGGATCAGTGTAGGGGAACAAGACCAGAGAGGGGAAGGGGAATCAAAGTATACTATATGGATGTATGAAATGCCACAACAAAACCCATCCTTGTATATAATTAATATATGCCAATTGAAAAGAAAAATAGAGTTAAGTTCCTTTTTTGGGATCAGACTGGGTCTTCTTCTACATGTCCTCCTCCCTCCTAATGTCTTTCCACTAATGCCTGGTGGTCTACTCTCACGGCTGACGCTTGCTGCAGACTAGAACCTTCCTGAAGTCAAACTGGGTCATATTTGTGCCTCTGTACTTCAAAGAGTCCTCTTAAAATGTCCATGTCCCCAGCCACATAAGTGTCTTGAATTTCCCATTTTGAGACTGAGATTCTCCCAGAATGAGACTCATACTTGCTCAGCAAACTTAATAAACTCAGATTGGTAAAAACCAATACAGTTCCCTAGCCAGCTTTACAGGGAGCACTGACAAAACCCAGGGCACAGCCTGTGCTACATGAGCCCCTTTCTTACAAAAACTAAATAAATGATTAACCCAGGCCAGTGCCCGGCAAGCAGTGAGGACTTGGGAAAACATTGCTGAGAAGGAGAACGAATACCTGGGGATGAGGTCTGGCTTTGGAATTGATGACACTCAGAGGGGGTTTGTCTCACTTTATCACAGAGATGGCTAAGGTATCCCAGCTTAACTTAACAGAGGCAGAAAAACTAAAGCTGGTTATTCTCAGTCACTACATGAACACATGCACACAAACACGCACATGAACACACTAATAAACATACATACAGGTATACATGTATATATATACACACGCATATATATACCCATGCACATTATATACATATATACATGCACACAGGCTTACACACATACTGTGCACACATACATACACACATGCACACACATACACATACAGGCATACACATATACGTTCACACATATACATACCCATGCACAACATACACATATATGCATGTACACTGGCATGTACACATACTTGTGCACATATACACACATACACATACACACATATGCTTATGCACCTTCTCCCTTGATAGCATATAGCCACTGACTTTTAGAAACAGGCGTTCCTTTCTGCTTGACAGACTACATTTGCTATTCAGGGAATATTAGCCCTCTCCTTGGACTCCAGAAAGTATTTTCTCCATTCCAGTCTAACCAGGGTGTAGTCATAAAACCCAGCCGCTCTGCTAGGAAGACGGATATCCTCAAAGATTTATGTCTGGCTGTCTCAAACCAAATGTGTAAGATGGAGGTTTCTCAGAGACTTTCTGGCCGAGCTCCACTCCGCACATAACTTCTATTTGTACAAACCTCAGATCAAAACTGAGCAAGGGTTAAGGGAAACCTCTGGGAACCATGGGCTACGTCTGCTCACCATTCTCGGCTGACCATTCAGATTGGATTAACTAGTCCCTAACCAGCTCACGGCTGGTTCTTGGACGATGCCCACCAAGGTCTGTAGTGCAAACGGTTTTTTTAGGGTCTCCAGCTCCATATTTATTTGGGGTGAGGGTTTCAATCACAATGACAGCCAGTCGTTTGCATATCTGTGGGCTGAGATAAAGAAAGCACCTGCCTGGAGTCTCCAGGATCTGGTGGGAACCACTGGTGGGTGGGATGGGGTGACTCCTTTGAATGAACCTGAAAGAAAATACTTTGTGAACCTTCTTTCAGAAGGCCAGTTCAGCTCCAGTTTTTCCTAAGGTTGGAAAAACTTAAGCAAACGAGGGCTATACACACTTGTTTATAGAAGGGTTTTCTTTTTTAATTGCTGTTTTTGTTTCATGAAAGAGAAGTCTCATAAAATAAAAGCTCATTTAGGGTTCAGCAAGGCAGCAAGACTCCGAGAATGCCACAAAAAGGGGTGGCTCGCCTCTGGCCAGCCACAGGGTTCGGCGGACTTGACCGTCCATGTACTTTCATAGGCAGGTTGGTGCCTTTCGCACCCTCCACCTAAAGGTCTCTCCATATGTTTGAGACAGCGTTAACAGTCTGAACTGCAGGAGCGTCTGGTGGCTGGCAAGCATTCCAGACGAGTGGTTTTCTAAAAAGCCAAGTTCGGGTTTGACTCTTTGATTGGAAAAGTATCTATTTCACTAAGGGCGATAGGCCCCTGGCTACGCTCTCAGCAAAACCCATAAACCAACACTTGGAATGCCGGCTGCGAGTAGGGAATTCTTTTGGTTTGCCTTCAAGGACACAAAACATCGCAAAGGTCTTCTCTTTGGCAGAGAAGGGCCTGGCATGGAGTGCTGGCTAGGGGTGTGTATGGAAAGAGTCAGACGTGGGAACCAACAGACCTGGGTTCGAATCCTGGCTTTGATATCAGCAAGTCAGTTCTGACCTGGGGAAGGGGAAGCAGGAGGGGGGTCATCACATCTAAATCCAGCCCCCCTCATCTGGAAACTGGTCTATCTGCATAGTCCCTCCGCCATGCCTGGTGCACAGTAGTCCTTAACACGCATGTTTACTCCCACAGCATACAGTGTTAGCAGAGGAATGGTGACAGATCCTTAGACAAGTCACATACTTTCTTCTGAGGTCACTGAATCTGGTCTGGCTTTTGTCTGGGGTTGCTTGTGTTCACTGACTAAATCAGCAGATAATCATAGGCCCTAGACATGGCGGCTCACCCAGTTCCGGACAGGAGGGATTCTAAAGATGAAGAAGGTGTTTCTCCTATAGAGGTGCTGGGGCCCACGCAGGACTCATTAAAAAAAAAAAAACTGGAAAGTGTCATGGGACTCTATAACTAGACAGAAGACACAGAGGTAAGGATGGCAGCCAGGGGCCATCGGGGCCAGGCAGGTAAAGATCAATACCTAGTGCCCAACAAGGGAACACCTAGGTTCCACCCGAACAAAGCCTGAACACCTATCACAAGTGTGTCACACAAAAACTTGGGTAAGTGTGTCACACGAGTGCCTTGAGTCCGTATCAATGGGTGGAAAGGCTGCTGAGTAAAGTTTAAAGTTCACACCTTCTGCAGTTCCATGAAAAGGGAAAGATATCTGTGGTGGGCCAAGGAGGATGGGGTCCAGCAGGCCTTACATGCTGAATGGAATTTCAACATGCCTATGTGTATTTACTATACAGGACCCCTCTCAATTGTCCTTAAAGCTATGGGGTCTGCATCTGATGCCTCTTGTAGCAAGCAGGAAGAAAAATGACATTAATTTAAAGACACTTGTGGAGTCTGATGGGATCAAGGTCACTAGATCGGGTACAATCCAGAATCTGGCCGCAGCCACTTAATCACCTGACCCTCTGGTCTGCTGTGACTATGGCTAGTTAGCATTGACAATTGGAAGACAGCTTTGGCACTCTCCAGTCTAGCCCCTCCCACTCAAGGTGTAGCCCACCTTGATATACTTGCCCTGTGACACAGACAGTAACATTACTATCACTAAGAAACAGGGTTGTAAGGAAACCAATCCAGAGCTGCACAGAGAATCAGTGAAGTAACATGGGACCTAAGTCCCCTGAGCATACATCTCCCTCCTACCTCTCATGGGTGGCTGAAGTTCAAGTTCCAAACCTCTTGAAGCCTATTCTAGATTTAGCCATCCTTTTCCTGCCCCGCCCCACCCTGTAACTCCTTCAAAGGTGCCTTTGAACTTGATTCCGAGGTTCCTCCACAAAACCTGGGAAGTGTCCTGACCACATTGAAAAGTTTCATGATGTTCCTTGTAAAATCACAACCTGACACACGCCTATTGTGTCCATGGTCCTTCTGTTCCTAGCTGCCAGAAACCCAAAGTGGCTTGTAATGAAACAATCTGGCTTGAGTCTGCAGGAGCCTCTTTCCGAGCTGTGACACACCCACGTTCCTTTATGAACTTGGCCTTGACCTGCCACCTGGGATCAGCACAAAGGCAGACCTCCTCAGGCGACCCCTGACAGCCTTACAGCCCAGGAGGAAGTGGACATGAGAGACAATATTGTGGGGCAAATGAATGGGTTCAGAAATGTACCAGACATGGGTGTTTTGATCTTGAATTGAAGTCATTTCAACCTCAAGGGGCTGGTGGCCAAGCCAGACATCCACCCTTGGCCACATTCACTTAACAAATAGAGTTCTCTCCCATGTCCTCGGAAGGCCATACACTTGTAGTTCCTGCACGGGGTCTGCAGGTCCATCTCGCATGGGCTCTAGTCCATCTTCTCCACCCACAGTCATGCATGTGCAGGTTCAGAGAGGGACAGCGATTGGCAGAAACGGTAGAAAGCATGCAGCTTTATCACCCAGTGCCAGGGCTGAGCCCCAACCCCTTCCCCTTGGCTGGGCTCTCACATGCTTCTTCTTGAATGGCCTGTCCCTCTTGCTTTGAGAACCTTGGAATTCACCGTGTTCTTGTTACAACTTCAACATATGCTCAGCAGAAGACGTAACCCCAGGAGAAGGGGCAGGTCAGACTTCTCGGGGGACAGTCTTTCTGATCCCTTCACGCTCTCGGCGTGTGTCTTGAAGACCCAAATCATCATGAAAAGCAGTTGATATGACACCCTCAGCTTCTGGGGTCTTGAGTGAGGCCTCCATTTCTTATATGTAGGATACGGATGTGAGATTCTGCCTCCGCGAGTTGCTGGCACGATTCCAAAAGGCAAAAGGACTCTGACCCCAGCTATGAAAGAGCAGTCCAGGGACAGATACCACTGTCTCCGTTTCCACAGGCAGCTTTCGATCCTTAGGACATCTTAGAAGACAGGAACTTGAATGTATCTTAGTTTGTTTCTATTGCTATGGTAAGCACCAAAACAAAAAGCAACCTGGGGGTAAGAGTGCTCATTTCAGCTTACAGTTGTCATCCGTCACAAAGGGAAGTCAGGACAGGAACTCAAGCAGAAGTCTGGAGGCAAGAACTGAAGTAGAGACTGTAGAGGAATTCTGATAGCTGGCGTGATCTCATGACTCAACCTTTTTCTCTATATACCTCAGGACCACGTGCCAATGGGTGGCACTGCACACAGTGAGCTGACCCCTCCCACATCAATCAGTAACTAAGAAAATGACCACAGACTTCCCTGAGGCCAATCTTATACAGACATGCTCTCAGTTAAGATCCCTCTTCCCACATAGGTCTAGGTTCGCATCAAGTTGACAAAACCCAACCAGTACAGCTTGCCTCTTACTGACCTGACACACAAACACATCGCTTATCAAACCATTGCTTCCTTTCTTGTTCATCCCCAAGATTTCACATTAATATCACAATATAAACATAGTATGATTTTAAAAGCTTCAAGGTATGTAAAATTTTCTATACTTTTAAAGTTCAAGTTCTCTTTAAAAGTCTAACGTGTCTCAACTGCAGGTCCCTATAAAATCAAAATTAAGTATTTTCTTACTCCAGGAGGGAAGAACCAGACATAGTCACAGTCAGAGCAAAACCAAAGTCCAATTGTGTAAAGTTCAGGGTCAGGCATCTGAGACTCAGTGCCTTCTGGGCTACAAAGGGCTTTCGCAGCTCCCTTCTCTGGCTCTTCCCTCTGCAGTATACAGAGCTTGCCTTCTAGGCTCAGGCTAGCTACACTACCCACTTCCTGCTGTCCTTGATTACCATCCCATATCTTTAGTCTGCTGGGGCCTTTACTGAACTGGGCTGTGCCCTCACCATAGCCTTTGCTGGGTTCTCTTCGGGGACTCTGGTCTTACCAGCTTCTCTCTATGATCCCTTCAATCCTGAGGCATCTACTGCAACTGAGGCTGCACCTTCACCAAAGGTTCCTCCTGGCCCCTCATAGTGCCAGGCCACCACTGCTCTTAAGCATTCAAAACCAGAGAATTCGTAGACAATACCAAACTTAGCAACAGCACCTGGTACAACGTCGGCTACCTCTGGAACCCAGCTTTTGTGTGCTGACTCTGAGGAAACACTTTGCAGAAGAATTTGCCTCAAAGATACCTCCCTCCAACACAACCCACACCCCACCCCACCCCACCCCTGGTTTTCCAAGGCAGAGTTTCTCTGTGTGGTCCTGTCTGTAGATCAGGCTTGCCTCAAACTTGGGTATCTGCCTGCCTCTGACTCCCAAGTGTTGGGACTAAAGAAGTGTCACACCTGCATTGTACTGGTCTAATTCACAGCTAATTGTTCAGCACCAGCTGACCAGAACTATAAATTCAAAATATTCAGTGGCCTTCCACAGCACCTTTTACATCTCCCTTTGAAACTCCATAAGCCAGGCCTCCAGCATCTGCACTGTTTTCAGGGTTATTTTCCAAATTCCCTCACTAGCTCCGTAAGCTCTGAACACTCAATAGCTTTTCTGACCCCAAATTCCAAAGTCCTTCCATCATCCTCCCCAAAATAGCATGTTCCAATTTGTCACACTTAACCCCACTCCTGGTACCAATTTCTGTCTTACTTTGTTTTCTTCTGCTGCGAGAAACACCATGACTTAAAGCTACTTGGTGAGGAAAGGGTTTACTTACAACTTCCATCATGAAGGGAAGTCAGGGCAGGAGCTCAGAGGCCATGGAGGAGTGCTGCTTACGGGCTTGCCTATACCCCAGGATCATCTGCCTAGAGGTGGCCCCACCCACCATGGACCAGGCCCTCCCAAATCAATCATTACTCAAGAAAATACCCAACAGGCTTACCTATAGGCCAGTCTTACGGAGGCATTTTTCTCAATTAAGTTTCCCTCTTCCCGGGTTTGCATGAAGTTTACAAAATCCAACTAGAACCTTATCTTGATTACATAAAGTGCAAGGTGTGGCCCACAGTCTCGCAGTAGCTTGGTGGGGTTTAGCTGAAAGCTGCTTAGCTGTGCATCCAAGACCCATCTCCATACACCATCCCAGAAAGCCCAGGCCATGCATACATATCCCTTCCTCTTTGCACACTGCCTCTCAAGACAGTTCTGTTGCCAGCACAGAGCCTATCCCATTCCTTTGCATGCGAAGAAGCCACTCTGGCTGCTAAAGACTGGGTGCTCAGCCAGGGTTCCCAGGGACAGTAAAGCCATGGATTTTACACTGACTCCTGGAGAAAGAGCTCTCATGGCAAAATAGACGTTTGCCTTTCCTTCCAGTCTCTGAAAGAATGTGTATATTATCATGGCTCCACCAAACGGAAGCTCTCTTCCCCCACTACCTGGCATCAGGGCGGTCCTAGAAGGGACCTCTGGACTGTCAGGCCTCAAGCCCTGTTCCAATGCTAATTTTCTATGAGGAGTCTCAGTGGGGAGCAAATGGCCTTAGGAACTCAATGGTTCCACCGAGGTCTCTCCCTCCCCGCTAAGTTCAGTATTTTCCACCCTGACTCCCACAGGTGGCTGCTGAAGTCACGTGCGGAAGGACTCAGGTGTCGGGAAGTCTCAGCACTCTGCCATTGATTCATTTGTCTGTAGACATTCTAGACTCTCTGTCTCCGAGACAGGGCACGACAGATTGTGTGACGAGGTGAGCCTGCCTGATTTTTCCCGCCAGCTTTCCCCTCCACCCACCCGCCCTCCTTTTCCTTCTTGGCCTCGGGACACAAAGTGTTCTGGACATATTTTTCATTTTTCCAAATATCAATTGCTTTTTTATTCCCTCTCTGAAGCAGTGAGTAATAGAGTTGTGTCTGGTCCTGAAATTCCGACTGAAATAAATTAGCCCAATGACCAACGGGAGGTGCCCAGAACAATACACAGGGATATTTGGCTTGTTACAAAAGAGCCCCTGGATGTTGAAGTACAGTAAGTCTAGAAGCACATAGCAGAGCAGCATTGCCAGAGCAGGGGTGCAATGAGCCATCCAGGCAACGGAACGCCTCGTAAATTAATCCTGCCTTTTCTTTCCCTTTTGGTCGGCTCCTCCGTTCTCTTGACCTTTTGATTAATGGGGCATGCAGTAGGAGGGCGGGTTTTTTTTTTTTTTTTTTTTTTGGTGCGGCCTGTGTCCTTGGCAGGCAGCATATGCCAGAGCTGTGTGTAACATATACATCTGTCCCCCTTAGCTTCTCTGGCATTGAGGATCCACTTGCTGCATTGACTCGGGAGAGGGAGGATAGACCTGGGTAGACCTGGGAGGGGCAGATAGTTAACAGACAGTAAGAGCCAACTAAGTGCCCAGAGATGGGAGACAGGCGCTGAGAGCTGTCTAAGGATGTCTACCCTTTCTCCTTGCTGGTCCTTTCTGGTGCTGCTGAATGAAAGCAAGCGTGAGATGCTCACGGTCCTGAATGCACTTACCCCTGACATCCCGTTCAGGAAGCCTTAAAGTATGGCACTGCTCTGCCCTCCACTACAGGAGCTCGAGTGGTCCTGGCATCCACTCCACCACCGGCCATGGGGGTTAGGCTCAGGACAAGAGTCAGCTTAGGCCCCTCAGGCTGTGCTGACTCCCAACCATAAAACGACTTTCATTGCTATGTCATGATTGCAGTTCCGCTGCCGTTAGGAGTTGTAATGTAAATATTTTTGAAGATAGAGGTTCTTCTCAAAGGGGCTGTGACCCACAGGTTGAGGAATACTGGCCTAGAGGCACTCACTGTTCAGAACGTTGAGTCTTGGTGGACTGTTGCCAAAACAAGAGGACAGACTGGGAAAAGTCTCCCCCAAAGCTCCCACATCCTAGTCTCTAAAATTGGTGAGTATTGCCCTGTGTTGCAAAGGAAGAATGTAAATGTCTTTAAATTAAGAATTCTGTAAGTAAGAAAATTGCCAAGAATTCTCTGGCTGGCCCCAGTACCCATGTTTCCTTACAAAAGGATGGCAGGAAGATTTCACACAAGAAACAATGGGACATGCCCACAGAGACAGAAGCCCGTCTAGGCAAGTCTGTAGTTCATTTCCTCAATTAGGGGTTGACTCAGGAGGACCCAGGCCATTGTGGGTGATAACCCTCCTGGACTGGTGGTCTTGGGTGCTGAAAGAAAGCAGGCTGAGCAAGCTACAAGGGGAGGCCAGTAAGCAGTGCTCTTCCATGGCCTCTGGTTCTGTTTCTGCCTCCAGGTAGGTACCTGCCTGAGTTCCTGCCCTGACTTTCCTCAGTGATGGACTGTGCTGATGTGGAACCATAAGCAGAACAATTTCCTCCCCAGGTTCCTCATGCCCACGGTGTTTCATCCCAGCAGTGGAATCCCTGTCAGAGACAGTGCTTCAATCGTGACCCGAGACCTATGGTCTCCAGAGCTGGGTCCTCTGGGTGTGAGAACTGGAACACAACCCATAGAATGTAGAAAACATGAGAGTTTAAAATTCCCCCCGGGTGATGGAACCTCCCCCCTCCCCACTCTCTGGAGCAGAAGCTGGCCTAGTACAGAGTTCTGGGTCCAGACAATACCCAACATAGCCCTCCATAGGAAGCTGCCACTCCTCCTGGGTGCTCAGTCTTCCATCAGGCATGAAACTTGGCCATCCCTATGACCTTTTCTGATTTTGTGTAACAAAGAGGGTGGCTAGGGCTTGAAATCTTGAGTAACTCCATGAGACAGGGCTGTCATGAAGAGTTGGGACAAGCCACCTATGGGCCCAGCGCAGTGCCTGTCACAGCAGACAAGCGATCAGGCAGAGTTCACACACACTACCTGCGTTTAGTCTATGTATTTTCTTCTGGCGTTAGAGTTGCTGCCAATGTGCATGAGTCAGTTGACGTCATGTGCAGGACTGAATTTCTAGCTTCTCTTGAACATAATCAGAAGATCTGAGGGCGCTGGGTCCTCATTCACAGGGTGGTTCCAGCTGGCTGCCCTCCTAGACTTGCGTACTACTGACCTGCCTCAATCCCTACCCTGCTCTTTTGTACCCCCACATCATCCTATGCATCATTAAATCCATGCCTCCACACATCTGATGGCTCACAGCCTTTATCCTCAACATTAGTCTTCCTCCTTAGACCATTGCAAGGCCCCAGGCCCAGGCCAGGACTAGGTCCTATCTTAAGACTCGGCTACTGAGGTCTTTACCAAGAGTACCCATTTCTCCCCAGGTTTCCTTCTTTCTCTCTTCTGCTAGTCAGGGCGCCCCTTCCTCTATGAAGCCACATCCCACTCACCCCACTCACACTACCAAGGCTTGTGGGTCTCATTGCCCTGTCAGCTTTCTGCATAGGCTTGTCATGCCAAGGCCTTTAGAGCCTGATTGGCGAGCTGAATTGTCTAGGAGACATGATAGCGTTTGGGGAAATAAGATGGATGCTAGGAGGAGGAGGAGGAGGAGGAGGAGGAGGAGAGAACAAGAGGGTTCACTTCACTCGGGCCTCCTAGTGACCTCACAAGACCTGCATGATGACTGGCCTCCCATACAGACCCAGAGACCTAAGGTCAATTTTCCAAGTGTCCTGTTACAGTGGCATCAGGAGTGGACCCACCTGTGTTTGGGAGACAGGACTCAAGCCCGTAGCCCTGCTTCGTTTCCTCTTGTTAGATGTGCGACAGATTTCTCCCTTGCTGGTGTGTGGGTTCCAAGACTAGGTTTTGGCTTGGCCCACCATATGTATTCACTGGCTTCCCATTCATTCCCTTCCTCCTTGTTTATTCCTGAAGTCACTCAGGAAGCTACACCCTTGCTCCTCCTTCTTGGCCCAGCCATGACCTCCATCTGAGCCAGCTGCTGGGCATGCTTCAAGGGCAGAGTGCGCATGCTCTTCCTGCCCTAATGCCAAATCCCCATGAAATGACCCTCAGAGCTAATGCCAGGGGATTTTCAGTGAGGTTTCCTGGAATAATTCACCAGGTTCCTAGAGTTTTCAAGACTGGTGGGTTCCTCTCTGTGTGATGATAGTCACTTACTTTCAATGGGTTGTAATGAGCTCAGAGGACAATCTTTCTGTATCCACACTTGACATAAATGTTTAAAAGATAAAGTCCAAGAAGCCAGGAACTATGTAGACATGGATACAGCCATTGTGGAACCTTGAATGAGAATGGCCCCCATAGGGCTCATATATTTGAGTGTTTGGTCTCCAGCTGATGGAACTGCTTGGGAAGGATTAAAAGGTATGGTCTTGTTGGAGGTGGGTGTGTCGCTGGGGTCAGGTGCCACATAACTTTAAGATTTGAAGTTTTATTCCTAATTTTCTGTCTCTTTGTATCTCTCTCTGTGTCTCTATCTATCTATCTATCTATCTACCTATCTATCTATCTATCTATCTATCATTTGTCATCTATCTCCTACTGTGGATCAGATGCAAGCTCTTAGCTACTGTTCCAGCTCCATGCCTGCCTGTCTGTTACCATGTTCCTCACTGTGATGATCATGGACTCTAACCCTCTGGAACCATGAGCCCCCAAATTAAATACATTCTTTCATAAGTGCCCTTGGTCTTGGTGTCTCTTCACAGCAATAGAACAGTCTTTAAGAGAGTCACAGACATGATGCAAATGCTCACAGGTGGGAAACAGGAGCCTTGAATAATGTCCCTTTCCTCTTAACTGGCTTGGGTAGTGATAAAGTGGCCTTATTGATGTAAGCCGCAGCCTCCTGCAAAATGTGGACAGTGTTGTTCAGCACAGAGAGCCAATGTATGGTAAGTCAGTATCTTAGCTGTGTGCGGTGCTAATGATGCAGAAGAGGGCATAGGGAAGGACTGGGTGAACTCATAACAAATACCTGAGGTGCCAACTGGAGTGGGTGTGGGACCTACGGAGGTTGGGGGGAGAGGACACATGGTTGTGATTGACAGCTGAGAACTGAAGTGGAAACCACACTGTACACAAAGGATGAGGCAGGTTTCTTTGCTTTGGGTTGAACTTACACAAACTCTTTGCAGTAAGCTAAAAGGTGTTAGAGTTAAATAGACCTATACTCGGGGAAGACGAGATACTGAGCTGCTAAAGTAATAATGTCCCCAGCACCCCAGGCCTCCTGCTCTTGTAAGGTAATGGTGAAGATGGAAGGAGCTAGTGCACAGAAAGCACCCAGTGTGAGTTTGGCACATAGTAGGCACTCAGCAAATAATAACCACAGTCACCAGTGTCCTTCCTTAGCCTCATCAGGCCTTCTCTTCTTCACTGTTAAATGAAAATGATACCTGTTAATGAATTATCTTTGATATAAACAAAAGCAGTGAATTAATCAGGTGGCTTTTTCTTTACCTTATGCTATTCCCCAATACCCAAAAATTCAGATTTATTTAAACTACATTTCTGAGCAGTTAAATGGTCCTCCTTCACCTCCAGCGCTAACCTGGCTACCTCCCAGCCCCATCCCATGATACTTGCATGTTATTGATCTCTTCAGGCCTGTTCTTCATGGCTCCGATTCCTCCAGCCAGCCAGCTAATCTGAATCTCCCTCCCTCTCTCCCTCTCTCCCTCTCTCCCCCTCTCCCCCTCTCCCCC
>NC_034603.1:1776832-1778447 GCF_900095145.1 Mus pahari | reverse complement strand
CTCTCTCCCTCTTCCCCTCCCCCTCTCCCTCCCCTCTCCCTTTCCTTCCTTTGGTTGATGGACATCCTGCCCTATTCTCTCTTTTGCCCAGTCATTGAGTGATCAGCATTTATTGACAAGGCAGAGAATATATAGCGGGAACTGTTTACACAAACTTGAGACAGGAGATTCTTGGTATAAGCATTGCAATTCCATATCCAGGTTGGAACAAGATATTAGAGCAGGGAAATCAGCATTTCAATAACCCAATGGTCAACTTACACAGCGTACAAAAAACATTATGCCTACAGATGCCTACATTACTTTACTCATTCAACTAATTAACAAGTCAAGTACTGTGAAGACCAAAGTGTGTGCACCACTGTAGAGGGCATGTAAATAGGAAATAAGAACAGAACTGAGTTGGACATTACAGCTAGCAGGAGCTAGCTCACCTCATCTCTGTGTAGCAGGTAAGAGTTGGATGAGCAGCCAGCTGCGGTCAGCTCCATGTGTAGCAGATAAGAACGAAGTACTATGTAACAATGTAATGCTAGAGTGTGATTGGCTAGATTGTGACTGCCCCTTGTAGCTAATGAAAGCAGAGGCTCACGGCAGGCAGGAAGAGACCTTGACGCTGTGACAGTGAAGACTGTCGTGCTGTCTTGCTCTCCAAGCAGAGGACAACTGACTGCCACCCTGGCTGTATTGAGATAGAGGATCCAGAGGAAGAAGGAGCCACCACCCGAGACACACTGAGGGACAGACAGACAGATTGCGAACCTTGCCTGTGAGCCTCTCTGCCTCTTGCTTCTGAGTCAGGTACCTCATGGGTGTGTTGTGGACTGATTCTTGTCATTGTACTAAGTAAACCTCGAGATCAAATGGTATCTGGACTCTCTCTCTCCTTCCCAGCCCTAAGCTGGATATGACTCTCGACAAGCACACACTGCCATGGCCTCTCAGAGCTCACAGTAGATGCTGGTCTTTATTCGTCCTTTATTCTAATGTTTATTTAGCACACAATGAGCTGCACAGTGGACATTAGAAATACAATGACTGGAAAAACAATTCAGTACCCAAATATCTTCAGAACTGTAACCTACTGAAACTGCAGCAATCAAGAGTGATGTCTAGTAGACAACATGTGTCAATAAATATTGTGTATTAACTAGATGCTAGCTATAGTTTGGGAAAAGCACGAAAATATGAGAAATTAATGATTCCTTTGCATATTTAGAATATAATGGAAGCCCCTCAAAAAATAAAATATATATTTAACAAAATGCATGTAAGAGATACATGCTTAAAATTATAAGACACCAATTACAGAGATAAAAACCTAATTTTAACAGAAAAGCATACCATGATCATGTACTGACACAGCGTAATAAAGATGTCTGAGTTCCCAGGTCAGTAGGATTGAGTCAGTCTCAGCCATCAGAGCTTTTTGTAGACAGGCACACTTATTCTGAAGTTTGTGTGACAAAGACAAACCCTAGAAGAACTGACCATCTTGATGAGGACAAGGAGAGAGAGAGAGAGAGAGAGCGAGAGAGAGAGAGCACTGTGCTTAATATGTCTGCGGTACAGCTATGGCTGGCTATCAAGACAGTGCAAAGATTGACACACAGAC
>NC_034603.1:1770887-1776497 GCF_900095145.1 Mus pahari | reverse complement strand
GAAAGGAAAGGAAAGGAAAGGAAAGGAAAGGAAAGGAAAGGAAAGGAAAGGAAAGGAAAGGAAAGGAAAGGAAAGGAAAGGAAAGGAAAGGGAAAATTCTAAAAAGAAAAAAAATGATGAATTTGGACCACACTAAAAGTTCAAACTTCTTGTCTGTAAAAGTTCATATTAAGAGAATTTTTAATGGTCTATAGACTTGAAACAAATTCTAGTTTACCATCTACAAGAAAAGGATTTGTTACCAGAATAAACAGAGACCTTTTTAACACTCAACTGTAGAAAACCCAATTCAATCGGAAAACAGGACAAAGACAGGAGCAGCTGATTCACTAACGAGTGCCCGTGGTGGCAGATAGGCACATGGAAGATGTTCAAGACGTTATCTACTGGAAAATGCACTCTCAAACGGCAATATAGCACCTATAAGAGAGCTAAGATTTAAAATAAAATGGAAACAGTGTTGGTGAGGATAGGGAGAAAGCGAGTCCTCGACATTGCTGCACCATCATCTGGGAGACTCCCATGATCCTTCTAAAGCCATCATGCAGGGGCTGCAGAGACAGCTCAACAGGTAGGAACACTCCCTCCTCTTACAGAGGACTCAGGCTAGGCACCCACAAAGCAGCTCACAGCTGCCTGAAACTCAGTTCCAGGGGATCTGAGCCTCTTCTGGTCTCCACAGGCTCTGAGGGAAAGCAGGTGGTGCACACATAAACACTCAGGCACAAGTACTTACACACAAAACAAATGTTTTAAAAATCCATGCAATTACTATACTGCCTAGTAAATGCACACTAAAACATTTATCCCAGAGAAATGAAAACCTAGCATTTATATAAAACCCTATGTAAGAGTTCCTATTACCTTTATTAATAAGAATTCCAAGCTGAACAGTCTGGCTGATAGTATGTGTGTGGAGCATGTCCTTTGAGGGCTGAATAACCATTATTAGAAATAATAATGTTAGAAATAATGTCTCACACACACATACACAGGGGTGGGGACAAGGGAGGGAGTAGACAGACATATATAATAAAGACACAGATATGTAACATGAAATACCATTCAGCAAAAGGGATGTACTAGTTGGTTTTGTGTCCACTTGGCATAAGCCAAAGTCATTTTTCAAAGTTCAATTAAGAAGTTGTCCCCCACTAGATTGATCTGTGAACAAGCCTTTGGGGTATTTTCCTGATTGGTGTGAGAGGGGCCAGCTCACTGGGCACTGTCACCCCTGAGCTGGTGATCTTGGGAACTGTCAGAAAGCAGGCTGAGCAAGCCAGCATGCAGCAGCATCCCCCATGGTCTTCACCCCTGCCTCCAGGTTCCTACCTTGACTTCCCTGGGTGATGGACTATGAGCTGTAAGCTGAAGTAAACGCCCCCACCCCCATCCCGCCACCAAATAGTTTTCTACTGTGGTGCTTTATCACAGCAACAGAAACCCTGACAAAGGATAAAGACAATAATCTGGATGAATTTCCAAGCAGTTACCCTGAGATCACCTCTTTAACCATGGGTCAAAAGCACCCATAGATAAGAATACCCAGACAGCACGGCATCTATGCTGAATGTATAGACTTTTCCTTGCACCCCCCCGCCCCCAATCGAGCAGTCATTCACACATTGATGTAGCATTAGAGACTGTCAACAGTCTAGATATAATTTAGAGTCCTCTGGAAATTGTGTGTTGGCTACATGCAGGTACTGTGCTGTTTTATACAAAGGTCCTGTGCATCCTTGGCACGAGGGTCAGCAGTTATCAAACTTAAAGATGGCATCAGGGTTAGAAATTAAACACAAATGTAGACACACACGTGCAAGTACAAATAAAACTGGTAAAACCATGCCTCCCGCTGTGAAGCCTACAGCAGTGCAAGCTGACACTATGGGTAGGAATAGGGAAATGGGGTAACAACTGGGATGGGGCAGATCCATTCTCGGTGCAGCTCCTTACTGCTGTCAGCTGGGTGCGAACCTATCATAGTCTCCATAGATTGTCAACTTGCATTCAAAATGGCTTTGGTTTTCTTTTTTCTAACTAAAGATTCACATTTTAGTAATAACTTGCAAATATTTATAAAAAGAGAAAAATCCCTAACTGAAAATGTAGTCATTCACAGCATCTCTTCCTAATGCTCACTACATGTGTGCATCTGTGTGTGAATCCGTGTGTGTGTGTGTGTGTGTGTGTATCTGTGTGTCTGTCTGTCTGTCTGTGTCTCTGTGTGTGCCTGTATATGTATGTGTGTTTGTATCTGTGAGTGTGTGTGTATATCTATGTCTGTCTGTATGTATGTATGGTATGTGTGTGTCTCTGTGTGTTCATGTGTATGTGTGTGTGTTTGTGTCTCTATGTGTGTCTGTGTGTGCATGTGTGTCTCAGTGTATCTGTGTGTGTCAGTGTGTCTGTGTATATATGTGTGTGTTGATGTCTGTGTATCTATAAGAACCTATCTATATGTGCGTGTCTGTATGTGTGTGTGCATGTGTATGTGTGTATTTGTGTGTATGTGTGTGTGTGTGTGTGTGTGTGTGTGTGTTTATGAGCGACACTGGTTAAATCTCAGAGTGGTGGGATTTGCTGCCTTCTGCCTTCTGTGACATCAGAACTCATGCTTGCCTGATGACACAGAGTGGGGGAGGGGAGTCATCTACCTGCCTGTCCACTGAAAGTACTTCCATCCACCCCAAGACTTTGACCCTGAGCAGAGACATGACAATCCAGAAGACGGGTAGCAGAGGCCAGGAGGCTGCTGAGGCACTTGAACAGAGAAGGGGCAGCCACCACTGTGATGACAGGAAGCAGGTAAGGCCAGGGTGCATTCCCTGCAGGGAGTCAATTCCCCTGAAGCCCCACCCCCAAGTAGATCCCACTACTGGGTCTCAAGCATCCCTCACTTCATTCTCTCTCATAGCAAACATGATAGTGCTAGTGTCGTATGTTAAAGCCCTAACCCCCAAGTGACTCAACACATAGACAAGGCTTCTAAGGAGATGACTACAGTTAAATCTCTTGTCTCATGGGACAACTGAGCCCTTATAACAAAAGGCAGCAAGGAATACATGGGTCTGAGGGAAAACCATCTGAGGACACAGCAGGAGTCGACACATGGGAGCCTCAGAGAAAGTCTCCACTCAACAGCATAAACACCCAGAGAGTTCGTGTCGACTGCCAAAGCCAAAGCGTGGTACGGTGGCATGGAGGGGCTAGCAGGTACAGACTCATACTGACTTAGCAGCAAAAGTCAGATATGCAGGGCACTGAAGCAACAGAACCCAGGAGCAGCCACGTAACACATAAAGGGCATCTGCATAATTCAACAAGGAAAAGGCAGTCTTAAAAATAATGCAGGACCACTAGATATCTATATTTTTAAAACTCTCCAGTCATATTCTACATTATATATAAAACATCTACTTTAAAATGGGTCAAACACATAAATGTAAAATCTAAACAATAAAATGTTTAGAAGAAAATTTAAAAAAAAAATCAAACCTTAGAATCGACAAATGTTCTAGACTTCACATGGGAAACGCAAATCCTAAAAGGATGAATTGGGATTTATAAAAAGAAACTTGTGGGTTGGAGAAATGGCTCAGCAGTTAAGGGCACTGGCTATTCTTTCAGAGGTCCTGAGTTCAATTCCCAGCACCCACATGGTGGCTCACCCCCATCTGTAATGGGGTCTGGTGCCCTCTTGTGGAGTGCAGGTGTACATGTCATTTTTCATAGACATAAAAAAAAAGAAATTGTTCATTTTCAAATGATAACAAAAGGATAAGGCAGAGTTGATGAAATAGTCACAATGAATATTTCCCAACTACTTAGATCCAAAATAGTCAAAGAACTTGACATCTTAATCAAAAGACAGTCCAATAAAAAAAAATCAAGCAAATGACTTCAATAAACATAACAACGATATGTAGATTAATGGTCACCAATAAAGCCATTAAGTGAAGCTAAGCCTCCAGTTGGAGGGACAGCTCAGCAGCTAAGAGCATCTGTTGCTCTTGCAGAGGTCCCAGGTTTGTAGCACCCACACAGTAGCTACAGCTATCTCTAGTAACTCCAGTTCCAAGAGATCTAAAGCTCTTCGGACGTCTGCTAACACCAGGTTTGCACATGTTTGCACATACATACATGTGGGCAGAACAATTATACATACACATAAAATTTAAAAAACACTTAGAAAGTAGATTGAGATGTCTCTACACAAAAATAATAAAATGCCTAAAATTGAAGTTGACAATATTAAGTGTAGACAAGGACACAGAACAACTGGAATTCTCTGACTAGATGATGGGGCAAAGCAGAGGAAACAGCTCAAGAAACAGTCCTGAATATTGTTCTAGAATTAAGCATACATTCACCCCATGTCCTGGCATTTCTGTGTCTGAATAGTCACCCAGCAGACATGAGAAACATGCCCACACAAAGACAAAGTACATGCGTGTTCAAAACACTGTCATCCATGGCCACCTTGAACTGCAAACCAGGAGGTAGGGATTGTGATAGGCTCATGCAAAATACTCATCAATAAAGCTGAACATACGAAAGCATGGAGCCAAATCATAAACATTTTGCAAAAGACGCTGTCGACTCGTTTCCGTGAAGCTTGTGAATAGGCACCATCTGGCAGTTGGTACCCCAGTGGATTGACTGAGAGGGGAATGGGGGACCTTTCAAGAAGATGGAGGGGGTCATTGGGGTCACATGTAGACACTTGTCAAAACTAATCAGACTGTGCGTTTAAAAATGTGTTCATTTATGTGAATTATACCTCCATAAAGCTGGGACCTCCCACAGTCTGCTTGGAATAAAAAAGACTTTAAGTGATTCAGAAAGGCAGGGGCAATGAAATTTTCTTCACAGCAGGGGAGAGGAGAAGGGGGAAGACATAAATGCTGGCATTGTCCTGTCACCTGTATCTGCAAAGGTCGGAAGCATGTGCGACTTAGTGGGAAATGTCTACAAGTGACTGTTAGCTCCCCCATGACAGAACCCAAGAATTCACCCTCCTGTGCCCTTCCTCCTTTTCTCGTTCCAGACGCTGTTGGCACTGCTCATCTTGGTGCTCTACCTGGGTACAGGGTTATCAGGTGAGCAGCAAGAAACCAAGCCCACAGAGCCACCTGAGGAGGGGTGCCTGTGAGCGCCCCCCCCCCGCCTGCTCCCACTGCCCACTGTGGAGACCACTCACTCACACTTATTTAGACTGTCTTTGTTAAGAGGTAATATCTGTGCCTGTTTCAGGAAGCAACTGGGAGGTATCAGGACAGACCAAGGACTGCAACCACTTTCAGAATCCTGTGACACCCCAGGTAACATTCAGAGATGTGTGTGCTAAGGAGCCCAGGAAGGCTTCTCAGAGGAGGTGTCATCTGTGAGCTAGTTAGGGATGACTAGAAGCAGGCAGAAAGAACGGCATATCTCATGCCTAGGCCTAGGGCGCTTTCTTAAACAAGAGACCTGCCTGAAACTGGGCGTGGTGGCACACGCCTTTAATCCCAGCAATCAGGAGGCAGAGGCAGGCAGATTTCTGAGTTCGAGGCCAGCCTGGTCTACAGAGTGAGTTCCAGGACAGCCAGGGCTACACAGAGAAACCCT
>NC_034603.1:1763137-1769372 GCF_900095145.1 Mus pahari | reverse complement strand
AAGGAAGGAAGGAAGGAAGGAAGGAAGGAAGGAAGGAGGAAGGAAGGAGGAAGGAAGGAAGGAGGAAGGAAGGAACCTGTCTGAGTGTCTGAAGGCACAGATTTGATGTCCGCCTTTCGCTTGCCTTCAGGGCTTTGACTATCAGACCAAGGAACCTGCTGAAGAGCCATTGAGGACCCTCAGGAAGTGGCTGAAGACAAACTTGCATGGCTTTTTGGAGAAGCTAGAGAAGGAGGTCAGAGAGCTGGAGCAGCTGGTGCGGGACCTGGAATTCTGGCTCGATGCGCTTCTGGGAGAGCTGCACCCAGAGGGTCCCTGCTTCACCTCGAAGGTCATTTGTGAAGGGCAGGGGCTGGGACCTGGGGAGCAGAAGAGGAGGTGATGATGTCAGGCTCTGACACTTGCTGCTCCAGGCAGGCTGGAGAAAATAAAGTGACTGAGAGGTGACCTGTGCTGCTCACCGGTCATGTTATGGGCACTGAGGAAGAACAGAGGGACTGTGGGGGAGGGGACCGTGCTAGGGGTTCATTTTTTTCTTTTCCACTTACTGGAAACACTGGGCAAATTTCCTTAATCTCTCACTTTAAAAAAATGTATGTACATACGTATGTGCATATATGGCCATATGCATGTGTGTGTATGCATAGCATTTGTTCATATGTAGACACATGCACACTCACATGTTACTACATTCTTCACATGTGTATTCATCTATGCATGAATGTTAGTGTGTGTGCTCACATGGATGCTCAGGGCTGTGTATACATGTATGTGCAAACCATTAGTCTCACCAGACTTTATATCTGCTGGTGTTGCTAGCAATACATTGCTACTACTTTTGAACTTCCAGACTAAGGGATTTGGCTGTAGCTGCCTGAAAGAATAGAGACATTTCCTTCTGTGTGATATGAAGAAGCTGGTAAGCCATAGTGTTCCGCCTGAAACAATCAAGATGCTCTCTAGACGGAGCTGGCACATGAGTCCTGTTAGTGCTATTGGTGACACTGTTACCAAACAGGCACAGACACTCAGGAGCAGAAAAAGGAGGAGGATGTGAGAGACAAAGCTATCCGGATGACGATGACAAAATCACTCACAGAGGCGACTTTAAAACATGTACAGAGAAACTCCTCTCCTTCAGTTTAGAAGATCAAACAGTCCCTGTTCTACACAGGATCCCCCTTCTGCTACCTCCAGGAAATGGAAGCATTCGCTTGTTTCTAATTGGAATCATGTCAGCCTTGCTGTCCGAGGCTATTCATGGTGCCCTTTCTATGATTTTTGTTTTCTTGTTTTAATACAGTTGCCACATGTATGCCAATTGTTAAAGCTACTCAGGCTCTTTGGGAAATCTTGAGGGGTCCAATCAAATGATCCCAGGGGACAGCTGTCATCCAGGGAATGGCACCGCAGTTGGTGTGCCCAGAGGAGTTAATCAATTGCCATTAGGGATGGAAAGACTTGCAAGTCACAGTCACAATGTTTTCACTCTGGGTATCTGGCAGGAACTTGGAGCCAAAGTCTGTGTCTTCCCACTTCTGCGTGCTCAGCAAACATTCTCTGGAGAGGGCTTGGTCCTGTTTGCATCTGTAGCTGCATCCAGGGTTGTGACTCTACCAAAGCACATGAGCTGCAGGAACTTTAAAAGACGCAGACGTAACCTCAGCTACACACACTTTGCATTCATGTCTCCATACCTGCAGCCCATATGTGCATATGCACATATTTGTTTTCATGTTACATATATTTATATTACACAATGCAGATAGCTTATGTCACATTATATTATATATCGTGTTATAGTTTATGTTATTCAACCAGATTATTTCCAAGTCTGAAAATCCAAAACCTGGAACATTCCCAAATCTGCGACTTTTTGAGCACAGGCACAGCCACAAGTGGAGAGTTCGCAACTGTCCTCATGAAAAACAGAGCCTAAAAATACTGTGTGACGTGAGCATGGCTGTATGGCGGTTTTGTATATGAATCATAAACTGCGTGGTTAGTCTGTGTCCCATCCCTCAGTTGTCTCCTTAGGTAATGCAAATATCCCACAACCCAAAAAATATCCAAACCCAAAATATTTATGGTTCCTGGTATCTAGAGAAGAATATTCAACCTGTGTATATATATATTATATATATGATATATTATGTATATATTATTATGTATGTATGTGCAAGTGTGTGTGCGCATTTGCAGGCAGGTGCTCCAGCAGAGCATGCCCCAAGAGTGGGAAGCCTGGAGCAGAAAGGTCTTCAAGAACTCAAGATGGCTCCCA
The DNA here is from genome assembly GCF_900095145.1 of Mus pahari. NCBI lineage: Eukaryota > Metazoa > Chordata > Mammalia > Rodentia > Muridae > Mus > Mus pahari. The sequence continues at coordinate 1,767,091 of NC_034603.1, read as the reverse complement.
GCAGGGGGAGTTCCTGGAGCCCTCCCCCCAGCATGCTGCCTTCACCTCAGCTTGTCTGTCTGTCCCAACTCCTCCTGCTTCAGGCTTTCTGCAATCCCCTCATCTCAGAACTCTGCTTCAGACTCTAGCCCACAGCTCCTAGCCCCTGCAACTGCTTCTTTGCCACCACCTTTAATTCTTACTGACCGCATGACTCTGTCCATGGTTCCCAAGTGAAATTCCAGGAGGATGGGCTGTAGGTGGCTGGCCAGACCCGTTAGCTGTTCTAAGCTGATTTTTCATATCGACCTGCCTTTGGATTGATACTGTGTGGCCACCAGAGAGGACAAAGTCCAGCAAACTCCTGTGCCCATGGAGACTCTGGTCCATGAATTAAAAGTATTCAAGAAAGTCACTGTAACTGCTCTGGACAAAGGCTTTTCCTGATTCTCTATGTAGTGCGGTGTGACAGCCATTCACATCTGTTTCCCTTGTACTGGTACAACGAGTTCTCTAGAGATGCCTGAAGCAGAGGTGGGGTTGCTTCAATTACTTACACTGTGCCCACTTTACATGAGAGACATTTGGTATATGGAAGGATTCTGAAATCAGTCCCCTGAGCATACTGAGGGACACCTGTACTTTAAGAAGAGCTGACTGATAAAAATAAACCATCTGGGGTCATTCCCCTTCAGGGACTCTGAACTGTGCTGTGACAATCTGACTTCCAAGATGGTCAGCAAACCCAAGAATCAATACAAAAGCTACACACATGCACAAGACAAAGGCTACCTGAGGGGCTGGGCCCAGCAAGCTGCCAGAGCTGCTGTGATTATGTTATGTCAGAAAGAGATGAATATGTTTGTCTTTCCACAGTGTCAGAATTTATTCGCACACATGCATGTGCATACACACACACAAGTCTCAAAGGCAACAGTTTGCTGTATAGTCCCACTTTCCTTGATGGCCCAGCCCAGGCCAACACTGCTCTTTCTCTGATTGCACGTTACCTACCACACAGGAAACAGCACCGGCATACACCTGCATACGTACATTGTAGAGTGGATCTAAGGGCTAAGAAGTCAAGGAGTTTCAAAGAGGCTGCAGAGGTTAAAGACAGGAAATGGCAGAAGGGCAGGCGTCTGTGGAAGTCGGGGGCTGGCGAGGTCTTCCATTGCAGAGTCGGGCTGTGAGGATCACAGGCCTGAGAGTTGCAGAGCTGGGTCCAGCTGCAGAGGTGAAAAGGCAGAGCCAAGTCGGACAAATGAGTGGGTGCCAAGATGGACAGACAGCAGGTTCAGACATGCAGACGGGAACAGGCAGACAGCAGTGCAAACAGGCTGTAGCAACAGTGAACTGATCAGAGCTGAGCTGAAGCCTCTGGGACAGTTAGGAGGTTCTGTCAGCACCCCATGCATGATGTGAAATTCACAAAGAAGCAATAAAAAGTTAAATAAAAGGTGGACACCTCGTCCTGTAATGACAAAGATCCCCACCAACTGTCACACTACCATGTATCATTCATGTCAAGAGGCTGACAGAACCTCCCTCCATGCCCACCCCCAACCTTGCAACCTTACCACCAAAAGAAAAAAAAATCTTGTGTGGACGCTGTAGTATGTCATAGTATGTTACACGGTGTACCCTTCTGCCCACACTTCTTTATTTGCAAATGTTCATCACAGTGAGTCATTGGTCTGGTTTGAGGCCTCTGACTTCTGCTATACCAGCAATACTAGATTCTTACCAGACTCCTCTTGGATATCCTGTTGTTGCCCTGTGTCGTGGAGATCCTGCAACTTTGGATCTATAGGACTGGACCCTTCACGCTCTCCTGGGATAGATAGATGAGGTAGATGTTGGGGTGAACCAACTCATAGCTGTGGATCTGGACTTGGGTGGTAGCTGGGTGGTCATCCCTCCAGCTCTTCCATGCCCTCACCACTAGGGTGAGCTCTCCAGCACTGTCCCAGGTAGCTCACCCAATGCCACAGCCAGCTAGAGGCAGGGTCAGCTCTTCCACTCTCATGCCCTCATGGTGGCCAGCTCACCACCCACCCCACCATAGCCAGCTTTACTGTGCTGCAGCCAGTGACTAGTGGGGCCAGCTCTGTGCAGTCCTTGGATATCAATATGGTCCCAGGTGGCGGCCCAGACCAGGGACATCCGTATGGCCTTTGGTGGTAATATTGTCCATGGACATTGACAAAGACCCCCATCGATGCATGGTGAAAGTTGCAGACGTGGCCTTGACCAGCAGCATGAGCCAAGACCTCCTCATGACCTCGGGTGACATCACGGGCTATTCACATCAGGCTGTTCCTCTCCAACCTCGAGTCTCCAGATCCGCCTCTCCAAACCATTCTGCGTCTCTTTCTCTCCCATCTCTCTACCCCATATACGCTCATGGTAGTGGCTTGCACTACAGGTGGGTCGTGCAGTGGGTGGGGCCTCTGGGTGTCTACAAATGTATGTCTGACCCAAAGATTCCAAAGGAAATAAATCTCTGGCTAAAGTTAAACACAGGACATTAAAACTGTAATTCAACAGAAGTCATCCAGGGTCATGGTTGAACCTCCACCACAACCAACTAGATAGACTGGCAGATAGGCCAACAATGAGATGCAAGCAGAGCAGGACATGTCAGTCAGCTGTGGTCTGCACTCTGCAGGGACAGCTCTTCTTCCTGGGCTAGGAGGCCACCGTGGGAGTCACTACAACTCACCGTGGTTGGGTTTTTCTCAAAGAAGGCATAGGATATTTGTGACTGGCTCTGTTGATGGATAGAGTAATTCATCATTTCCCAAGGAGCAAGAACAACAACTGCCTTCCACCTCTCTTCATAGAGTACAAACCTCTGGGTTTCTTTTCCTCTTCCATCTCCCCACTGCCCATTCGCTCACTCCTTTCTCCCAGTTCTGTGTTACCTACTTGTCTCCTGCTGAGCCAGCTGCAGTGTTGTCCTGGTGCAGAGATCCAGGTGAGGGGGGTTGCGCCCTTTTCCTAAGGTATGTTTGTAATATGCACACATGTCCTACAGTCTTAACTCACCCAGATAAATGTACAGAGTGTCAGCCTTTCCACTCCTAACAACAAATCATTTATCAGTCTGTGCTTCATTTGTGAAGCAGGACAAATGATGCCAGTCCTGTGTCTTGTCTGCCCGCTTGTCTTAATGCCTCACAGTAAAGTAATAAATAATTACAAAAGACCCACAGCCTTAACAAGTTCTATTACTGCAATAAAACACCATGACCAAAGGCAAGCTGGGAAGGAAAGGATTTATTCGACTTCTACTTCCATAACGCTGCTTCAAAGGAAGTCAGGGTAAGAACTCAAACAGGGCAGAAACCTGGAGGCAGGAGCTGATGGAGGAGTACTGTTTCCTGGCTTGCTCAACATGGCTTACTCAGCCTGCTTTCATATAGAACCTACGACCAACTGCCCAGGGATGGCACCATACACAGTGGGTTGTATGGTTGGGCCCTCCCCCATCAATCCCTAATTAATAAGGTGCCCTACAGCAGGTTTATGTATAGCCTGATATTATAGAGGCATTTCTTATTGAGGTTCTCTCTTCTCAGATGACTCTAGCTTGTGCCAAGTTGACATGAAACTATCCAGCACACCACTGCAGAGTCATCCTTCGCCCTCCATCCTCCAAATGGAGTCAAAAACTGCTTGAAAAATGGAGTCATTTGAGACAAGACACAGTCTGAGAAGCACTATTTGGTGCAATATGGAGCCACTCAAGCAGGCACAGCCTGATCACAAGAGTGGAAGCTCGAAGTCTGACAATGGCCGAGAACGAGGTAGGAGGTGCTTGCCCACCAGTGTGATCTGAGTGTGTGGGTGGCCTGCCTTAGAAGCACAGAGTAATAGTACTACCGGAGGATCCTGCTATACCTCTTCTGGGCATATACCCAGAAGATCTTCCAACTGGTAATAAGGACACATGCTCCACTATGTTCATAG
>NC_034603.1:1758869-1762122 GCF_900095145.1 Mus pahari | reverse complement strand
AAAAAAAAAAAAAAAAAAAAAAGAAGCACAGAGTAACAAAGCTTCCTCCTGTGGGAGATGGGAACTAAGACAGAGACCCACAACCAGTCCCAGTGCTGATTGGAAACCTTGGACTCTCAGTCCTAAATGGCACGTCTTTACCAAACGCCTGATCTCTGGGCTCAGGAAATTTCATACTGCTTTCTGTGGGGATATTTATACCTTTACTATCTTTTGTTTGTCTACTATGGTTGCTGATTTCCTGTTTTTATGGGGGGGGGTTGTTGTTGTTTTGTGTGTGTGTTTCTTGTTTTTTTTTTTTTTTTCTTTTTCTCTTCTCTGCTTGCTTTGTTTGATTCTGATCTGCTTGTTCATTGACCTGTTCGATCTCTAAATAAAGAAGGGCTAGAGTTTGGTGGCTGAGGATATGAGAAGGATCAGGGGGAGGCAATGACGGAGGAGAAGCCATGATCAGAATGTACAGTATGAGAAATAAATTCATTTCAATTGGTTTTTTTAATGCACAAATAAGTCAGCAATAAGTGAGATTTTTCAATCTTGGCCCTCTGCTCCTATGTATGGAAAATAAAATTACACAGAGTAACCTTGTGGCCCCTTGACATGAACCAGGGCTGGGCAGTGGGAGACAAGGCATCCCCATAGCAGGATGGCTAGTCAGACTAGCTGTGGCCAAGAACTCTGCGTTCAACTGAGGGGCTCTGTCTCAATGAATAAGGTGGAAAGCAATCAAGGAAGATATCTAATGCCCAGTGTCAACCTCAGGCCTACATGCACAGAGAGGGAGGGAGGGAGGGAGGGAGAGAGAGAGAGAGAGAGAGAGAGAGAGAGAGAGAGAGAGAGAGAGAGAGGATCCCATGCATGCCACATATGTATTTTTTAAAAGTTTTGGGCTGTATGTGTCAGTCACTGAAGAACAAGACCATAGGCTAATGTGAAACTAAAGAAAAGTAACTTCAGAGGGCAGCAAACAAGACCACAGAGCAAGCAGCTGCAATTTCCAGAGGAGAGAGGGAAGAACTGGGCGGACACTGCAATGGGGAGCGACTAGGTGGGGCTGAGAAAGAATGATAGCAGGATGCTCTAAGAGAGAGCAGAGATCTGTTCCCCAGGCCAAGAGACTTGCTTTCTTCTGCTTGTAAGCTGAGACTTGGTTTGAGGTCCTGACCGCGGCAGAATGGAGCAATGCAAGAGACCTGATTGGAGTGAAAGCGGGGAAATGTCAAGACTCCTACATTACCTACATTTCTTCTCTTTGTTTCGGGGTTCTAGAACATGAAGCCAGCATTGCAGATAATGAAAACCGTTTAATTAGCTTCAACTGACAGAGTCTCCTCTCTCTTTACTTAATAACATTAGGTAACCCTCTCTACTGTCCCTCCAGCTCTTCTGTTCAGCTAATACCAGATAGTCTGGAGTTTACCTGTCTGGGATCAGATTATTATTATTATTATTATTATTATTATTATTATTATTATTACTACTACTACCACTATGACTATTATTATTATTATTATTATTATTATTATTATTATTATTACTACTACTTTGGCCTATATGGTGAGGAAAACTGCAATACCTCAGCTAGTTCATGTATAAAGAATAGAAATCTTGGGGACTGGAGAGGTGGCTCAACTGTTAAGAAAACTGGCCATTCTTGCAGAGGATCTGAGTTCAGTTCTTAACACTGTATCAGGTGGCTCACAAATTCTTATGACTCCAGTTCCAGGGGATCTGATGCCCTCTGTCCACCATGGACACCTGCACACACATGGTGCGCATGCTCACACACAGATACATGAATAAATCTTTGAAGAATGAGAACCCAGTTCTCTAGATGAGATCTATTTGGGCTCTGTCCAGTTGGGCACGGGTATGCGTACTTCTGAGGACTGGGGGTTGCTAACACTCACAGTCTGTTTTCCTGTGCCTGGTGCTATGGTAGGGATTTGGTCAATGGCTAGTGATATCTCCAGTTCATGAAGTGGAAACAGAGAGGCCTGGATGGTCATGTTAGTGTTAGCCTTCCCTACCTGTAAGTGGGAGCCAGGTTTAAAGACTGCTTGGCATCGAAGCCGCCACTCTCCAGGTTCTCTTTCATTCAGCCTGGCCAAGATAAGCTCCTTTCTCACTTAAAAATTTATGTTTTAGTGTTGATTAATCATATGTCAATTAAATTTATAAGGGCATAAATATTCATTACATGCTACTACATGTAGGACATACATACAGCCAAGTAGAAATCATGTTTCCTGCCTACTAATAGCTTGCCCTGCTATGGGAAAGCCAAAAAACAGAGGTAGGAAAAATGAAACATCTACATTGATTTACAAGCCATTGGATAGAGTGCCAGAGTCGCCTAATTAATTACCAATGAGCTATATAAATATTTATTGGCTCACCTCAGAGTTCAGATAAAGGATAGGGTACTGATATAGGTACTGAGGTTGGCTCTAACATCTCATATCTGTTAGTCCAACTACAGGGCCTGGAACATAAACCAGGTTACAGCTCATGGGAAAAGGTGGGAAAGCAGAATTGAATGCAGGGTAGGGCAGAAAGTATCCATAGCTCAATGAGGGATGCTGAGGCTCAGTCTTGACCTGAGGACCATAACCCATCTCTCAGGTAAGATTTGGAATCAGACTTCCTGAAAGTCTCAGGGAAAAACCATCCTGGAAAAGAAAATTCTGGGAAGCAAGAGTTTGGGATCCACTATGTCTATTCCAAGGCCAGAAATGTCCACTTTCAGTCTGCATGTCACATTTTTGATGATGCCAAATAAAAATGTGGATTTAATTTGTTCCCTTAATCCACAAATTTGTTCAACAAAATTGTGAAATGCATTAAATCCAATTTGGTTCCAATCCTGCTGTCAGGAGGACAATTGACAGTGATGAGGGATGGAGTCACAGACGCCTTCCCAGGGCACCGGAATCCCTTCTGTTGTGACATTTTCATGAGCAAACACTTCCTGCCTGCAGGCAGGGAAAGGCAGAAGACAGAGGCTCCCTTCAGACGCCAGCCTTCTGAGCAGAGTGCCCCTGTCCTCACAAAAGATTGGGAGTCACCTGTGTTCCGGCTGGCCTACCCACTCCAAGCCTTGGGGCCTTAGTTTCTTTCTTTAAGTAACTATTGATCTATTGAGAGCACATAGGTCTGTAACATGTAAAACTAGACAGTGCTAGATGGAATCATAGAAAAGCCCAGGTCAGAAACCAACCGTGGACTCTGGGCCAGCCCCAGCCCCAGCCCC
>NC_034603.1:1731009-1758766 GCF_900095145.1 Mus pahari | reverse complement strand
AGCCCCAGCCCCAGCCCCAGCCCCAGCCCCAGCCCCAGAGATGTTGTCCTTGCCACCTGAGACTTCATTGCATAATAGCAAGATGACTTCAAGAGCCCCAGATCTCCTCAGAAGGACAGTGTCTCTCCTCCAGTGGAGGTGTCCTGTGGCCCTTTTACACTGTGACACATGCCCATGCTCTGATTAACCAGATCTGTGTCATGTGCTGTTTCTCAAGCCAGGAATGGGGTCGGGTCTGTCCAAACATGGACAGAATGGAGAGAAATCAGGGTGCTGTCACCAGAAGAAGACATGAAAGTTAAGAAATCATTTGTTGGGCTAGAGAGATGGCTCAGTGGTTAAGGGCACCGATGGCTCTTCCAGAGGTCCTGAGCTCAATTCCCAGAAAGGACATGGTGGCTCACAACCATCTGTAATGGGATCCGATGCCCTCTTCTGGTGTGTCTGAAGACAGCTACAGTGTACTCACATAAATAAATAAATAAATAAATCTAAAAAAAGTCATTTGATACATAATGATGGTTTGTACAAAACAGACCCATAGGGCTATATTAGAGCTCAAACCGTCCTATTCCTTAGGGGACACTGAAGCCATCATGGAGTTATGGTCCAGTGCATTGCTTACATGTGTGGTGATGTTGGTCATGGGAAAACACAGCAGCACTGTGATGTGCTATGTGTACACTTGAAATGGCGCCAGCAGACCTCACTTGTGGTTTAACCCTCCCACTTATACCAAAAGAGTGTACAAAAGAGCTTCCTCATACAGCCCATGTTCACAGTGTCGCTTAATGGCTCCAAGCAGCCATGTCAAGTGATTGGCCTTGGCCAGTGAGATGTATGTAAGCCCATTCATGGTCACAACGTGTTCTAATTTAACAGACACGGGGCTGCCCTGGTCCACTGCCCCAACCTGCATCCCACTCCGGCAGGATAAGATGCTTCCCCTCCCCGGCTGTGCTGGCCTCACTTGGGTCTTAGATTATCCACACAAATGGTCCTTTTTAAGAGCCATTGCAGCAGAGTTCATGCCTCTTGTTCGAGTGTCTAAGTCAAACGTACAGGAGCTGGCTTGAAGAGCTGTGCAGACAGGGCTGTGGGCTCAAAGAGACCTGGTCTAGCCCTGCCTTTCATTCCTACGTCTCTGCTGGGTGACCTCAGACAGGTCTTGCCGTCATCTGCACTCTGTTCTACTTGCCTATAAAACAGGGTATGTCTCCACATCTCCTGGGTCCATTGAGAGGATGAAGTAATAAAAGCCAACTTTCACTTAGTGTTTACTACACTCCTGGCACTATTCTGAGTGTTTTACAGGCTTTAGCTCATTCCATCACAGGGCTACAGGGTAGTCACGATCTGAACCTTCCCTGCACACTTAAAGAAACTGGGATAGAGATGCAGAAAGATTCCAGGGTCACCCAGCAAAGTGGCAGGGCCAGGGTGCAAACTCAGACAGGCGGACTCCCACCACGTGCTCGGGCCCCACCCTGAGCTCCTTCTGGGATAAATGAGGTAATATACACACAAGAGCTATGTAAACTGCAACACACTGTATAAATGTCACTCATTATTCCTTCTCTTCTCTCACCTTGGTCATTAAAGCCACTCAAGACACAGTGAATCTATCGATCACATATTTCCCCGTAGCTCTGTGCTGGGCCCTGAGCTTGCACTTCCCTTCAACCTGATTAGACTCCAGGCCTACACCTGAAAACTAGAGTGGCCTGTTGTTTCTCTGCTGTGGCCAGTTGCAAAGGATGGAGAGGAACTCACGAAGCCAGGGTGGGAGGAGAGGATCAGGCAACCAGTAGAAATTCAGCTTAAAGCTCTCTGGGCACCTGTGCTCATCACTGGATAGCACTGGTGTGCACCAGGGTGAGTCAGAGCTCCAGCGCAGGAGGAACGTCTTAGAGGCTGGAATCAACACAGCCTGTGACCTCATGAGCTCCCAGGGGTGGGAAAGCAGACAAAACTGGCTCCCTCCACCGAGCCCTGGCTAGACCCTGGACAGCTCACAGAGTAGCAGTCTCTTTCTCAGAGCCTGCCTGCCTGGGTAGCCAAGGGCACCTATGAGTTATTGTCCCCGGAGGAGTCTTCTTCCCTTCCTCTGATCCAGGGTCCGGCGCTCATCCCTATGCTTACATCCTTTCCAGAAAGCATTCCTCACTGTTCTTAGTTTCTGCTTCATATTCGCACACGCTCTTTAGCCAAATTGGGGGTGGAAGGTGCAGGGAAAAGAAGGGGTTTTTTGTTTGTTCATTTGTTTTTTAAAACACATTAGAGATGAGAGCTACTGCAGTAGCATGCAGTGGCCTCCCTCAGGGGCTGGCAGGTGAGGAGGCAGAGGTCCTAAAAGATATAGAGCTTCCATCTGGGGAGTTAAAACCTTCCAGAATCACACAGTGATGGCTCGGCAACATGGAAAATGAACTCAGAGCCACCGGGCTGTACACATTTGTACACGTTTGAGGATGGCCATGGTTCAACCTATTTGAACAGTGAACCATGCACTCCCCCAGCCCCCAAAAAGCATAGTTGTAATTAGTTAAGGTCATAAATGAAAATACATTTTGTATTCTCCAACCTGCCAACACGCACTTTTGGACCATTTGTATTTTTCCTGGGCACTATTAGACATTTCAAAGAACTCTTCGGTGATATTAATAAATATGTTAAGAAAAAGAAAGGTGACAAACCTAAAAACAGATTGAATATTCTGAATTAAAGCAGAAGGATGGTTCATCAGGGTTTGTTTTCAGATGTATGTTGCTTATGAGACATACAAATAAAAGACCCAGAGAGGTTGAAAATAAAAAGAGAAATATAGTTATAAAACACTAAAAAGTAGATCTAATTAGATTGTAGATCATTTTAAGTAACAGATATATCCTTATTAACATCAGGTAAATTGGACTTAGAAGTGTTGATAGGCATAAAGAATAATAATTTGGCACTGAAGAGATGGCTTAGCAGTTAAGAGTGTGTGCTTTTTTACAGTATCCAAGTTCAGTTCCCGGCACCCACACTGAGGGCTCACAACCACCTGCAATTCCAGCTCCAGGGGATCTGACGCCCTCTTCTGGCCTCCACAGGAACCTGCACTCACATTCACAAACCTACACAAAGCTATGTGCACACTCACATAATTTAAAAAATACATAAAAATAAATCTTTAAAAAGGAAAAATTCATAGTTGTATAGGAGTCAGTTCAACCATAATATATAAGGGTTGTCATTTAAAATACTCTTCTAACGTGGCCTCAACACCATAGGAGCTGGAAGAGAAAAGACTCATCCCATGTCACACACTGGGCCAAACCCAAACCCATACAGGGCCCTGCTTACAACACAGGCTGTGTGTCAGAGCTGCGTGGAAAGAACAAGGTCATTGGCAGGTCATGCTGGATCGGCTGCACCTCTACAGGTATGTAGATAGCAGCTCTGCCTTCATATCCCATGCAGAATCTGATTTCAGTGAAAAGAGTATGTCAGGAAAGGTCCTGGGATGTGCCTGGGAACCTGATTGTACTACACCAAGGTTTTTCTAAAACACAAAGACCAATAATCATAAAGAAAAAGATTCATAAGTTAGACTTTTCCAGTTTAGGAACAGCTGTTCACCAAATGACAGTGCGAAGATCGTGAAAGGGCTACGGAGCCATGCCGTACACATGTAAAAAGCTCTCAAAACTCAACAAAGCAGACATTACTTCAAGCACCTCAAGTGGACTTTTTTTTTAATGTTTGTTTATTTATTTTATGTATGTGAGAATACTATAGCTGTCTTCAGACACACCAGAGGAGGGCATCAGATCCCATTACAGATGGTTGTGAGCTACCATGTGCTTGCTAGGAATTGAACTCAGGACCTCTGGAAGAGCAGTCAGTGCTCTTAACCTCTGTGGCATCTCTCCAGCCCCTCACATAGATTTTGAATCAGAAATCTCACTCTAAATATATGCTTTCAAAAGTATACACCCAGGAGCCCTCCACATCCCAGAGTCCCCATTCGTGAGTTCAGCCACATTTTCACAGAACACAGACTTTGTCTTCTCTTCATTTAAATAGAGTACTGTATAAAAACTGTTACATGACAGACAGGGGATGGAGTGGGAGAGGGATAAATGACAGTAAGGATATTTGGAAAAGCAACATAGACGCATACTTTTTAAAATAAGCTTCACACTAGCTGGGCATGGTGGCACACAACTTTAATCTCAGCGCTCGGGAGGCAGATGCAGGCAGATCTCGGAGAGTTTGAAGCCAGCCTGGTCTACAGAGTGAGTCCAGGACAGGTAAGGCTATTACACAGAGAAACACTGTCTCAAAAAATGAATGAATGAATGAATGAATCAATCAATCAATCAATCAGCTTCACTCAGATACTGTGAGTGTGTGTGTGTGTGTGTGTGTGTGTGGTGTGTACATACAAGACAGTTTATTGGGGTCACCCTACACAGGGCTTCCTTGCAGAAGCCATAGTTTGCCAAATGGTAGATGTGGGATATCTTTCATTGACTTGTTGATCAAGGATGTCTGGGACACTCCAAAACAACACAGACAGCTGTCACTGCTCATTTGCCCACCAGGACTCAATGGTAAGGCCCTATTACTGAAGACACCCCACACTTTGGTCACAGGATATAGAGAAACCAAGTTGATGCTGACCAGGAAGCTCCCCCTGCTGGCTAGCTTTCACAGTACCAGAAGGTGTCATATAAGCTACTGGAGGGTAGGGGTCAAGGGCAGGGTGCACATCAATGGTCTGACACCCCTGTGAATCCTGGGAGCTCCAATAATAAGAGCTACTCAGGAAATACTCATGGGTACAATAGTGACTCAAAACATACTATACAGTAAAACTGGCCAGAAACCATGGCTGGGAGCGCCTGGGCCCCAGAGATAAACCTACTACTGTTTGGCTAAATGAACATAGTGTCAAACTGTCCTGTAAACTGTATCTTTCCACCAAGAGATTAGTGCCGCTCTTACACCTCAAATTTCTCTGTGCTAATGGTGGCTAATACAGGACCTCACAGCTGCTGAAAGTGCAGACAGTCAATGTCAGTGGAGTGCTCAGACACAAAGGCTACAGCTGTATCACTGTCCCCTGCAAGGCTAGGAATGGTCTCTGCAGGGGAAATCCTAAGAGCTGGAGGTTGAGGGAGACCCGAGTGAAACATTGTTTTCTCTCCACGGCTGCACTCACCAACTCAGAGCAGCTGTGATTGTCCACACAAAATCAAGCCAGTGAACATTCTAGCGAGGAGGAGGGAGGGACTGGTGAGCCCCACTCCAGCTGAGAAGCTAGCGAATGTTGATAGGTTCTAGGGAGAGAGACGAAGTTTTAGTTAAAGGAGTAGCTCCAAGTAGATATATTAAGCTCAGTGCCTGGCCCACACCTGTGAGTATGCAAACTGGGACTAAGTAGGTTACCTTTTTTTTTTTTTTTTTTAAAGACTAAAGTCATGAAGTTGAGAGAGCAGGGGAGCTTTAGGGTGGAATGAGGGATGAATATGATTGAAATACATTGTACAAAATTCTCTAAGAATTAATAAACATTATACTTCAAACCTATTACTTAACATTTACATAGCGCTAGATGTTATATATAAAAAATCTAGAAACTTAAAGAAAAAAGAAAATTGAGTAGAATCATATGCAAATCCTATGTGTGTGTGCACCTGTGTGTGCTTATGCATGTGTATGCACATGTGTGTGTCTGTGTATATGCACACATATATATGCCCTGTGTATGCACATACTTGTGTGTTCGTGTGTAGCTGCACAAGGCAAATTATAATGGCTGTAGACATTATAATGGCTGCAGCCCCATATCCCACACCTGAAATTGAAGCAAAAACATATTTTTATACCATTTCTGTGTTTTTTAAAGAAATCAAAATTATTACAACATTCATGCATGTGTGCACTGTACATTGGATGTGTGTGTGTGTGTGTGTGTGTGTGTGTGTGTGTGTGTGTGTGTGCATGTGTACTATAAACCTCCTAAATCTTTGTATTCTGTAATCTGTGGGGATGCTGAAGCTCATCCCTCTTGGATACTGAAGGACAACTGTACATATGGACCAAAACTGATGATCAGAGTTACCAAAGCAGGATTTCTCTTAGCACTGATGTACTAGAGGCCATCCACACCTTCTCAGAGCAGACTGATAATATTACATCCATTTATATAATGGTGTGCTAGTGTGTTATCCAATTGTCTTATTTAGGATTTCCATTACTATGAAAAGACACTATGACCCAAACAACTCTTATAAAAGAAAACATGTAATTGGGGCTAGCTTACAGTTTTAGAGGTTCCGTCCATCATCATCACAGCAGGAAGCCTGGCAGCATCCAGGCAGACATGGCGCTGGAGAAGGAGCTGAGAGCGCTACATCTTGATCTGAAGGCAGGCAGAAGATTGACTCTTCCGCAGTAGGCAGAGCTTGAGAATAGTAACCTTCAAACCCTGGCTACACGGTGACACACTTCTTCCAACAAGGTCACTAATAGTGACACTTCCCATGGGTCAAGCATATTCAAACCACAAAACCAGTTGTCTAGCTCCTAACCCAAACAATTCACAGGTATGCCTGGAATTAATTCACCAATCTCTTCCCTTAAAGGTCATGCATTTAACTGGATCATATCACAATTCATTTAATAAGTTCAATAATCTGCATGAAACTTCTTAGAGTACAGGTTTTACCCCTGCATGATCAGTTTCAAATGTTCTCTTACCTGCCTAATGATTTCATCCAATAAGCCTTGGTGGCTTCAGGCCAAGCAGCTGGGCTCTCGCTCTACTCTCCCTCCTCCCCGAGATAGGAGGGCCGTGGAGAGGAAGGAATGTGCGTAAGGGATGCTCCAGCAGGGAAAAGCATAGGACACAGTACAGTCTGTGCCTGTGTGATGCTCCATGAGGGCAAAGTAGTCCCAGAGAAATGTGGGGAAGTGGACCTGGGGCAGAATGTGCCAGGACAGGAGTCAGGGGCTTGCTCCTACCTCACAGTGACAGTAAGCAAATCCCTTCCCCTCTGTCTACTCATCTGCAAAGGCCTTTTCTGATGGCAGTTAGCTTTGATCACTCCTGGGCCTGTGGAGCTGTTTTAAATGCTTTGTGAATCCACTTACATAGGAGGTAGACATTTTACTATTACACCTTGGTAAAGCACAGGTACAGGCCACAGGAAAGACCCACAGATAGCAGGACATAACAGGAAGGGACTCCCATGGGAGGAAAAGAAAACCTCTTATGTCTCTGAGAAAGAGAAAAGGGACTCCAGAGAGACCCAGATGGTGGAAGGCTCTGTGGTTTGGAACACAGCTGCTCCTTATGACCTCACCAATCATCAATAATGTCCCAAAAGTCATGACATATTGGGGACAGACTTTCTTGTGGGAACTGGAGAAGGTGCCAAGCTTTCCTCAGAGACAGAGATGGACCAGATCCAGGTCAGCGAAGATGAGGATAGAAAGGGAGCATAAGAATAGCTGCTCAGGACCAGAGCAGGGATTCCTCACAAAACCAGAGCAGGATTCCTCACAACGGACAGGAAACTGGGACCTGGGTTTAGCAGAACCAGTTTCCAGGAAACGGTCAAGCCCATGATGACAAACACATAACATATTTTACAGGGATGATGGCAACTCATGGCTTCAACCTGCAAGAAGTAATCCTAGAGCTATGTCCAGGCCCATGTTTCATCTCCCTCCTCTCTCTGTGTAACTTTAAAAAAGTGTTACTACTACTACTACTACTACTACTACTACAGCTGCAACACTATACTCCTACAACTATATTACTATACTACTTTGCTACCTCACTACTACTTTTACTACTACACTACTAGTACTGTACTACTATTATGTTACTATGCTGCTGTACTTCTACTGCTATACTACTATTATACTAATACTATGCTACTAAGCTACTACTATACTACCTCTACTACACTACTACCACACACTACTACTACTACACTACTATTACTATACTATTACTACACTAGTACTACTATGCTACTACTACTATACTACTACTATACTATTACTACACTAGTACTACTATGCTACTATGCTACTGCCACTATACTACTACTACACTGCTATTACTATACTACTACTGCTATACTGCTGCTGCTACTACCACTACTATGCTACTACTATACTATACTACTAGTACTACTATTCTACTGTTACCACTATGCAGCTACTACCACTACACTCCTACCATACTACACTACTTCTATACTACACTACTACTATTCTACACTACTACTATACTACTACTACTACCCTACACTATTGTTAGTATTACTACTAGTGTGTGTTTGTGTATATGCCCATATCAGAGAGCAACTTTGTGGTGTCAGTTTCTCCTTCTGCCTTACATTGGTTCTGGAAACTGAACTCAGGTCTCCAGGCTAATTGTGCAAGTACCTTAGCCTGATGAGCTATCTGTTGGCCTCCTCTCCATTCTCAGGGAAACTCCTCACTAGCCCAGAAGCAGCCACCTTCCCTTCCCCACTGGTACCCACTCTCACCCCATCCCCTCCTGTTCATGAACTAGCTGTGGGTGTTCTGTAAACACACGGGAGTGTGTGGAGCGGCCCTTCCACTCCGCACGATGACCTTTGCATCTCATGAACCATTTCCTTTTCTTTGACTGAAGACAAAGTTGAATTCATAATTTTCCACTTTTTCAGAGCTGCCTAACTTTGAGGGGGAAAAGGGAGCTGTGGGTAACCCCTGTTCGGTAGCCAAGAATTAGCAAGGAAAACACTGCTGGCCGCTCTCTAACTGATGCCTCTGCCAAGGCTGCAGGTATGTCTCCCCTGAGCATGTGTCTGGGGGAACTGCTCTGAGGAACACATGCTCTCAGGACCTGTTTCCTACCACCAACAGGATTCCTGAAGCCCAGTGCTAAATGCTAATTTTCTTAATAGAAGCCCATATCCTTTAAATAAAATAAAATAAAAAATGACCTGTTAAGCCCATCCCAACCCCTTCTTTTTTTATTTCCTCCTGAGAAGCACATTAAAGTAAACAAATATGAGCTGGGTAATGAAAACAGGCCGAAGGCACCTGCAGGGTTTTACCAGCTCACTTTACAAAGCCCCATCTGAAGTAGCCGGGAACGGTTTCCATGACAAGCATGACAAACAGCCAGTTCTCTTGAAAGTTAGGCAAAAGCCAAATTAGTCAGATTACATCAGGATATATTTCCCTGGAGCAGAAGGTCTCTTTGGAAACACCTGCCTGACATATTTCAGACATGTGCAGAGGACGGCCCCTTGGCGGGTCGCAGGGCTGGCCAACACTTTAACAAAAATGGGTGTTTGGGTTTTACGGAGTAAAACTGAGTGAGATTGGCTGTGTGGAATTTGAGTTGCTTTCTGGCACCTCTTGCATGACAGTTTAACCAGCTCTTGTCCTAGTGCCAGGAGGGTCCTGGAACTCAGGCTGTCTGCAGCTGGTAGGCCTTCTCAGGGCAGCGGACAGATGGGGTTAAGGGTTGAGGACTCTGAGGTCTGTCACAGCCTGGATAGATAAAAATGCTAACATAAAAGGCAAAGGCAACAGGGGACCACCTTCTCAAACAGAACCGATATTGCAACAGGTAACACGGAGGCTCAAGCCAGAGATGTGCATTTCTCTTTTCTCAAAATCTAATTAGTATTCTGCCTTAGACAGCCTTCCTCAACTTATTTTATTAGCACTTGGTAACCATGGGTAATTAACTTTTTCAAACGATCTGTGTTATTGAGAAAGTACCCGGCCACATGGGTTAAATAAATCATGGCAAATCCATAATCTGGAATACTATGTGACCATTCATATGAATGAGAGAGACCCCTATGGATAGAATACTATGTGACCATTCATATGAACCAGTGAGGCCCCCAATGACTCAGGTAAAAAGACTTTTAGGATACATGTATTGACACAAAGTCAAGTTACAAAATAATACAGATGTGAAGGTTCTGCCTAGAAAGGAAGAAGTATCAGAAACATACTGACACACACAAACCAGGCCACAGAGAGGTTGGGAGAACGACAGACACAGACGCCATCTCTGAGGGTAGAACAGTGGAGGCAGGAAGGTGATCCTCCCTGGTTCTGATGGTTCCGATATTTACAATGAGGCGAGTACGTGTGACTTGGGTGAAAACGCCTACCCATAATAATACAACATGAAAAAAGCGAGTGTTCAGAGAGTGGGCATCCTGCTTGCCCTGAGTCGGCGTTTTTCATTCCCTGGTTCCTCCGTATTCTGGCCCTCTGTGCACAGTGGTAAGATCACAGGTTCTAGTGAATGTTTATCAGTGGCAACAATGTGACTCAGAAATGTTAGGTCTGGAACCAGGGGACTCTTTAACATATCAAAGTGGACCTGGCTGTCAGATTTTCTCAGCATCCCTCAGTCCTGCTTCGCACCCTGCCCCAACTCTTCCCTATATACCACAACCATTTTGGTTACCCATTGTCTTGGAACTTTGCGCTCCTGGCTGCTGCACCTGGTTCCCCTCTTCCCCTCCCCCTCTCCCACATGGACCAGCTCAGGCTCCTGTCCACTCTGGACTCTCGAAGATGCCCCTGCCCTGTGGGTTATGCTCACCCACATATAATAATCTCTCCTCTCCCTAGGAACAATCATAGTTGCTTTACTTTTTGTCTCCTTTTTTCGTTCAGTAACCAAGTGGGCAGTTCAGCTCTGGATCATATCCAGCCTGTGTTCATCTCCTGACCCTCTCACCATGAGCATCGGGTCTGACAGCAACTACCCCCACCCCCGTGCGCCACCCCTGCATCCCTGTGTTTGCAGTGGAATCCCCCTGATAAAGTGGTCATGGGGGTGACTCAGTTGAATTTAAAAAAAAAAAAAAAACATTTAGCACAAGGCCTGACACATGTGGACTCCCTAAAAGTATTATAAACAATTGCTACTTCCCGAGGGGATACACATTTTACATGTGTGTTTATAAACAGGCACTGGGCCCAGGGCCCTGTTCAAGAGGGTTTGCAGGTGATCATGGCTCCAGACACTGTGAGATGAGTTTTGCCCGATTTGGAGAGAAACTGAACTGATAGTGGCCCATGTGTTAGTGGGATAGAGGGTAAGCCAAGGCATGATGAAGTGAGGCATTCTGGGTATCCCCAGAAGCCAAGCCAAGGAGGGCGGGGGTTTGAAAGAGGAGCATAGGGAGGGCAAGGGGCGGAGTTTCCACTCCAGCTGCAGCACCTTGCTCAAAGGCCAGATTTGAACTAAAGAGTCTGAGTAAAGCCAGGAGCTGATTGACTTAGAGAGTGAGGAGGAGACCATAGGGGAGGCCATCAAAGGCAGCCCACGTGGCACAGCCTGCCTTCTCAGTGGCTACAGTGATGACTGCACACTCCACACTGAACCCCTGAACCCCTTTGTCTCCCTCATCACAGCTGAGACCGTCCACACAGTCCCCCTCCTCTCCACCACATTTTATGACCGTGGTGATGTAAGGGGTAGGAAAAACACAGCTGGTTCTGCCTTCATTTACAGAGGCTGGGGCAGACTGTGCACTGTCCCCAGCCGCCAGCTCTGCACAGCTGCTCAGACCCCCTCTGGGGACCGAGTGTCCCCACCACTTCTGGAAGGAAACACATGGTGAAGAAATGAGACATTTATTTAATAATAATAATAATAATAATAATAATAATAATAATAATAATAACAACAACAACAACAAGTCAAATGTGGGCCTTCAAGACACTCTGAACTGTTTTGGGCCCTGCTTTGCTGTCCCCATAAGCCCCCTCCCCCATGTTCTCATCACCTTTAAACGTTACCATTTGTCCTCCATACCCTGGGTTCTTCATGTGCAGTTCAACCAATCACAAACTGAAAATATCCAGAAAGAAGTGTCAGTGTTCTGAACATATGTGACCTTTGCTGTTGCCTTGATGCTATAGTAAGAGCTGCTCGCACAGTGTCAGGATTCCTACGTGATGTAAAGTCAGGTACCCAAGGGACTGCGCCCAGGCCTTGAGCACCTGTGGACTTTGCATTCACAGCTGGCCTGAAACCAGTCACACACTGAGGGATGACCGTACCGATCTGTCACACGTGCCCCATTTCCTCCTCCTGGGTGTCATTCCTGGCATGGGTCTCATTATCTCCCAGGAGTATTTAGAACCCCCTTCTGAAGATTCCTCTTGCCTTCAGTCTTGGCTTCTCCCATCAAACCCAGCCAGTAGCCCGAGGAACTATCACCAGCAAAACCGCATCCTCCCCTCCTCTGCTTGAAGCCACCTGCAAACAGATGTCTGCAAGTCTATGGTCACCTTTTCTTTTCTTTTCTTTTCTTTTCTTTTCTTTTCTTTTCTTTTCTTTTCTTTTTAAATTGTTTTAACAAGTACTTTGAGAAATGAAAATTGCATGTATCACTGGAGTACTGTGTCATACTTCCGTATGTGGGTACTCTGTGCGACTTTTAAATTGTCTTAAGTTGATCTGTCTCCTCAACTTCTTCTTCCAGCAATTCAGGTGGTCAAACCCAGGGCCATGCAAGTCCACCAGGTTACACTGTAGCCACAGCCCTAAACATCCATCTTTTTAAAATTGTGTGAACACGCATGCGCGCGCACACACACACACACACACACACACACACACACAGGTTAAAGAATAATACTCAAGGGTCAGTTCTCTCCTTCCACTGTGGCTATGAGGATGGAACTCAGGTCCTCAGGCTTCCATGACAGGCACTGTCACCTGCTGAGCCATCCCACTGTGCTCTTGGTCATTGCACACCGGAGCTGCTCACTCCTGCCTATGATCCATAACTGAGTGTTCACTGATCGACCTTCCCTGCCCCTGCCCTGACCCTCAGCATCTGGTTGCATGGTTCCACCTCCAGCTGTAGGAGGTCAAGCTCTTCTGACTCCACCTGTGAGTGAGAGCAGGGACCATCTCACTGTGTCTGCCATGAACGGCAGAATTTTGCAGTTTTCGTGGCTGAATAGTATTCCACTGCACTGTGGCCCAAGCTGCCCTTCACCTGCCTCATCAGCTGACAGGCACTTAAGCTGGTCCTACTTCTTAACACTTACCGTAGTGCTATGGTCATTTTCTCAACAGATCATACAGTGTGTAACCTTGTATGTCTATTCCTGTTTTAGTATGTCCACCTATAGTACATATGTGAGTATACACATGTGTATTGTTGTATACACATGTGTATTGCTGTATACACTTGCTATTGTTGATTGAGTAACCTTAGGCTCTCCATGGGTCACAGCACCACAGCTTAGGCCTAAAGGAGGTTCTTCTGGGGTATGTGTTTCCTTAGTAAGCTACACCCCATCTTCCTTCGGGATCCATAGAGGATTGGCTTCAGATCCCCATGGATGCTAAAGTCCAAAGATGCAGCATTTGCTCACGATACCACCAGTCCCTTCCACATCTGTCTAATATCCCACACAGGGTAGTGCAGTATAAACGATGTGTTGTTTTGTGGCCACTGTAAAGGCAGCAATATAAAATGCTGGATCTTATGTATTTCTTAGAGCATCCTGGCAAGGAAGAGAACTCTGTCGGCGGTTAGTTCAGGTGTAGTCCTTATAGGCTCGACCCTACTTCCAAGGCATTCTTGATCAAACCTGCAGATGGGGAAACCCACAAACTCCCTCCAGGAATTAGCGTTATGCCATTGTCTCTTAAAACAGGGTTCTTATTCTGCAGCCTTCCAGACTAGCTTGAAACTCACTCTGAAGTCAAGTTGACCTTGGACTTGTGGAAATGCCTTCTGCCTGAGCATCCCAAGTCCTGTGCTCCAGGACATGAGCCATCGCATCGGTTCTGGCTGTGTTGGCTACCACGGACGACCCAGCAGAATGAATACAAAGATGGACACATGATTTCCCGGCCCCTGGACTACAGTGACTTGGTCCAGAGACTGACACATGCTCCAAGCAGTCAATGAAGACACCTTGGGAAGGAATTGAGTCCTGGTCTCTGACCATGCTCCTGGCCATTGGTCACCTGTGGCAAGGAAGACTGTGATGAAGGGTAGGAGACAGTGAGAGAGCAGACAGGTCAGGTCTGGCTGTGGAGCTTCTGCTCTCAATGCTTAGGCCTACTCCAGTCTCGGCACATCAACATTTGCCACATCGTGATCTGTGGGCTTCCACAGCTGAGAAGACCCAGGTGCTACAGTTTGGATACAGCTTACCCCTGCTAAGACTCACAGTGAGATTTCGTTGAGAGGTGGGACCTCTGAGAGGCAATTAGGTCCTCCTTACATTCCACCCCACTCCCAACATGCACCACTCACCCTGCCCCTCTGCTACGAACTGAAGCGTCACAAAGCCCTCATGACATGTACCCATCTGACCCCATCCAAAGTCAATCTACCAAGAGAAAGCCTTTTTTCCTTATAAACTTCTCAGTCCCAGATTTTCTGTTTTAGCAACAAAAATAGACAAAGACGCCAGCCAGACTAACATGGTAGCTGAGGACTTTCATGATCTGGGCCCCACACAACCTTCCTTTCATCACACTCTGACTTCAAAACAGCCATACTTAGAGTAGCTGGCTTACTCTTGGCTGCTCCTTAACAGCCCCTGTGCTCAAGCTGTGCCCAAGACCTGAAACTGGAAGTCCTGCATCACAGGACAGTTGACTCCTGAACCTTGCAGCAACACTCTTTCTAGAACCACCCCATCAACCAGATTCACAGAAATGCCAGCGAGTAGGGCCTCTTTTGTGGAGTGAGTGCCGGGCTACAGCTATGACACCGCTGTGTACCAGAGAAGCAGCACAGGATGCTGCTACCATTCTCATAACTATAGCAGCGTGTCTCCATAGGACTCTGGATTAGCTAGCGTGGAACAACATGCTTGACCGATGTCCTTCCCACCAAATTGACTAACAACTTGCCTGTAAGTGTCATTACCCGATGCCAAAACAACAGACCAATTAATGCAGTTCCATTGGCCAATGCAGCGGAAAGAGAAAATAAACAAAGCCAGTTGTCTGCAAGAGATGACCCAGTTGAGCACTGCCCCTGCCTGGTCCTTTCACTACACTGGGCAACAGCAGATGCAGTTGTGTAGCTTCAGGGGTCCTCAGAAGACCCAAGGCAAAATGAGTGGTAGTCGGTTGCTTTATCAGCATGGTCTTCTGTGGCCTTATCCCTCCACTTTGAATGACAAGTCATATGGATGACAGGAGCTGTTCTACATGTTATATAACAACTGCCCTGTTAAATGCTTGCTGGGAGTCTGTTTCCAAAGCCTTCAGCTGCGTTATGTAAGAACCCTGGTTCCTGCCTTTCAGATCAGACTAAGGCAAAAAAATGGCCTTTAAGATCTTGCACAAGTTTTAAACTAACGGCTCTACAAATAAACAATAATTTTTTTTTAAAGAAAGGGGGGGAAAAGGAGTCTATAAACGCAATAAAGATGTGGCAGGGGCCAAGCAAGATGAAAAGAACACCATTAAGGTTGTGGTCAGCCACCTTCTGATGCCTTTAGAACACTCCAATCCGGAATGACTCCTCACTCAGAAGAAGGGGCCAGAGTCTCAAAAATAACAGCTTACCCTCCTCCGCCCCACCCACTGCCACCACTGAACTGTTTGGGTTCACTGTAAAAAGTACAAAAGAGCCAGTAGAGGAAGGACTCTGCAGGAAGGAAGAATTGCCAGTTCTCTCCCTGGCCAATGTGCCTCACCCAGCTGGTGGGGAAAGAGCTAGGACTGGAAGACAGGAAGCCATACCCTATGCTCTCGCACACTCAGCTTCCATCAGCTTACCTCTTAGAGCAACCAATCACAGCTGCGGCTGTTGATAAGCAGCACTTGCTATTGAAGCAATCACTCCAGCCAGTCTTCCATATCTGCATTCTGCACCGATGGATCTGACAAAGTGCAGACACAAAATCTTCAGAGAAACTTCTTCCCTTCTCCCTTCTCCTAAAGCACTGAAGTCTAACAGCCACCTATACAGCACATTACATCATCTATACAGCACATTACATCATCTATACAGCACATTACATCATCTATACAGCACATTACATCNCTATACAGCACATTACATCATCTATACAGCACATTACATCATCTATACAGCACATTACATCATCTATACAGCACATTACATCTATACAGCACATTACAGAAACTTCGACATTGTTTAATGTATATGGAAGCACACGGGTTATATGCAGATATGCCACTTAATTGGAGGAATGAGGATCTGTGGGGTTGGATAACCTTGGGATCCTGGAACCAACTCTCCATGATGCCGAGATACAACTCCATGTGTAATCTCACCTAATCCTCATTCTGAAAGCTACCATTACAAACCCAATTGAGAACATAGGCATGCAGGCATAGAGTGCTTTGTTCCCTGGTCTTACGGTGATAGAAATGGGATTTGAAATCTGATTCCAGAGGTCAGATGAGGGTCTTTGTTCTGAGTTCCCATTCTCAACCCTGGACTCTCAAGCCATTGAGCTATTCTCTGCCTGTCATGAGCTGCTGGTACTCTTCTGGAACCTTTGATGAAGACTGAACTGGCTGAACATCCAGAAATGGCCAGCGGGGGTGGAGGGTTCTGGCTAGAGGAGAGGAGATACTCGCAAACACAGAACCGAATTCTGAAGTTTACAGAAGCTAAACACAGGGTTAGAAAGGGCTTACGAACATTAACATTCAAAAGTCTAGGCTGGCAAGATGGCTCAGTAGGTAAAGGTGCCAAGGCTCAAGCCCCTCAGCCCACGAAAGAGAGAACCAACTCCTGAAAGCTGTCCTCTGACCTCCATCCACGTGTGGGGCGTGGCACTCACCCAGATGCATACGCAGAGACAAATAAATACACGTCATTTAAATTTTGGAGGGAAAAGGAAATTTATCTCTATTTTAAAAATTCAAAATGCCATCAGGCAGTGGTCGCAGATGCCTTTAATCCCAACACTTGGGAGGCAGAGGTATGTAGATCTCTGAGTTCAAGACCAGCCTGGTCTACAAAGGGAATTCCAAGACAGCCAAGGCTATACAGACAGCCTTGTTTTGGTTCTTTGGTCTCGAAGAACCAAAACAACAACAACAATCAAAATGCTTCTAACAAATTAAACTGGCTTAAGATAGCCCAAGTGACTGTCCTTAAAAAATGGGGAGGGGAGCACATCAAGTTTTATTCATCGGAACTTTTAGTGATGTCTCAGGAACTTGGGGCTCTTTGGTCTTCCCATCCCTGGTCCACAGTGTCCACTTCATCCTGAGAAGGTACTTCTGATGGATGCAGGATGGCTATGAGTTGCCATCATGGTGCGAATGCCCTTCAACGTGTTCCTATGAAGAGAAGCCCACTTCCTGGGATGCTCTAAAGCATTCGAAAGCTTCCTTTCTCAGAAGGCCTCTCCCCAACCCCCTGAGCTGCTTTCATCCCAGTCCCACATGGACTGTTGGGGAGCAGTTGGGAACCTGTATTTTCATCCCATGTCTGCATCTTGTGGAGATCACTGTGGCGTTGACCTTGGCCCTGGGCACCCCTGAGCAGCTTTCTAAGCAGCAGCTATTAGCAAGGAAACTGAAATTGCCCAAAAGGATTGTCTGTGAATCCACTGGGACACTCGTGGACTCCCTAAAGCCAGACAAGCACCACAGAGCCCAGAGCCCTGAGCTGGGTGGGTGATAGACGTGTGTTGGAAGTAAAATGCCTTTGTGCTGCAAAGCCAGAAAGCCCTGGGAAATCTGGGTTCCATTTGTTTTCCTGAGTTCTATGAAGCCACTTGATTTTCTACCTGACCCACAGGCTTCTCCTGGACACATGTGCCCCCTTTCCCCCTCTGGCTCCTTGCAATGAGTAAGAATTTCCCCCTCCCCAGCTCTGTGGCACAACCTATTCCAGATGGTCAATTATCTGTCTCCCAGTTGGGAGAGGCTCAGACACCAATCAACTCAATTTACTCATTAGCTGGCACTGGAAGAAAGGATATTGGCTTAAGTAATCCAGTTTCCAGTCTGGCTCCAACTATTACAAGAACCCCATTTCTTTTTTTCTTCACCCTTAGTCTTCTATATGCCTCCACCCAGATAGCATTGGTTGGAGAAATGCAAGGGCCAGAAAATAGCCACCCCACAATGGCTTGAGGCGTCTGTTATTTCTCTGTTGTTGTGATGTGGCACCAAGAGCGAAAGCAACTTAATGGAGAACTCATTTATATTGGCTTCCAGTTCCAAGAGGAGAGTGTCCATAAGGGGAGGGCAGGCATGGGGTCAGGGCTGTCTGGTCACATTTTGTTTGTACACAGGAAGCACATGAGAATAGGAAGTAGGGCAAGTCTGTAGATCCCCAAAACCCACCCCCAGTGATATACTTCTTCCAGCAAGGCTGCACCTCCTAAACAGCCTATAAACTCCCCAAACAGCACTGCCAACTGGGGACCAGGAGTGGCCAACTACAGGAGTCTACAGGGGACAGTTCTCATTCAAACCACATTACCAAGAAATAGGCAAAGAGAATCCTAATGACACACTGATAGGTCTGGGCTATCTGTAAGACCCAGACACTCACTCCCAAGACCTCATGACATCTCCTGGCTAAGACTCACTCTATGAGTTGCCCTTAACAAAGACTCTCATCTGGAACAAGCTTGATTTAGGCTTCCCTGAGCTTTTTTTTTTTTCTTGACTAAGCCTGTCCTTAAATGGTGAACATAAGAATTTTACAAAGTCTACTTAGCAAGAATTACCTACCCTGGGTGTCTGCTCACCTCACTCAGCCTGCCAATTAAGCAAGAACATCTCTAGCCTCCAGAGGTCCTCTCAGCAGTTCTCCACCTACCAATCTCTCCATGGAAACTGGTTTATAAATCCTCAGTGTCTTACTTAGGGATCCTGTTGCTGTNACAAAACACCATGAGCAAAAACAACTTAGAGAGGAAAGGGTTTCTCATCTTACACTTCCAGGTCACATTCCCATCACTGATGGAAGTCAGGGCAGAAACACAAGGCAGGAACCTAAAGGCAGGGCCTGAAGGAGAAACAAGCTGAGGGGGAGGATGCTCACTGGCTTGCTTCTCATGGCTTACTCAGCCTGCTTTCTTATACAACTCAGAATCCCCTGCCCTGGGGTGGCACTGTCTCTCCACTTCCATAGGCTGGGCCTACCCACATCAATCCTTAATCAAGAAAATGCACTACAGACTTGCCCACAGGTTATCTGATAGAGGTATTTTCTCCATTGAGGTTCCTCTTAACTTTTGTCAAGGTGACAGAAAAAACAAACAAACAAACAAGCAAACAAAGAACCCAACCAGGATCCACACTGTCCCCACTGTATTCAAAATGAGTCAATCTCTCTCCCCTAGGATAAGTCTTATATCAGGTCTTCTTTCACCATAGCAGATGTCACAATACTGCTCTTTATTACTGTCACCCTCAGGTTCAACTCTCCCTGCAGAGGATACAGACAGCTGATGCAGGGACACCAAACTTCAGACTTCTGACTGCCAACCAAGCTATCTGTGAAGGGCATGTCTACCACAGGGACACCCAGAACCACCTCTGGATGCTTGGCCAGACTCTCGCTCTTTCTTCCCTGGATCCCTTCTCTCTAGACAGATGTGTTCCCAAGAGATTTCCCCAGCGAGTCCTGTCTGCCTCATTGACTCTCTTCTTAGCATCTGGCCTGAGATGGTGGGTGGAGGCAGACTCTGCCATGGGAGGCTAGAGCTAAGCACTTCTGGGTTTCTGTTTTATTTGTGACTAGTATATTGTAATTGGTCACTGCAGGAAGACTGCACTGCTGTGGTCCAATCTTTTACAGTCCTGTGGGATGGTAGCCAGGCAGAGAATACACTAGTGGGTGCATTGCTGTAGACTTTTGAGAAGTTTGGGACCACAAAACTGGGTGGTTGTCATGGAGATGATAATTGATGGTTTTGAGAAAAGCTTTGAAAGACAATCACTCACCCTTCACAGCAAAAGCAGACTCTCATGGAAAACATTCTAAGCTGAAGACTGGTCCCCGAGCTTCCCTTGATGAGAATTGTTAAGTCAAGGGCTGTACCATTGAAAATTAGTACCTTGAGTCCTGGACTGAAAACATCTAGATTCAACAGCTGAAGCCCTCTGTGTGAAGATGATACGCAGGCTCTTCCACACAGGACAACACACCACCCGAGACCATGTTCTCATGATTTCTTAGCCACCCATAATGCAGGCAGAGAAGAGTCTGGTCTGCTAAGGGTAGAAAGAGGCTTCATTGTGAAGGATCTGAAGGGCTTGGGCAATGAATGAACAGAAAGAACCATGTGCTGGATAAAGTTGGTCAATGTGTGTCTTAGTTAGGGTTTTATTGCTATGACTGTGTCACACCATGATTGTGGCATCTTATAAAGGAAAACATTTCATTGGGTCTGGCTTACAGTTCAGATGCTCAGTCCATTATCATCATGGCAGGAAGCACGATAGCATGCAGGCAGACATAGTTGTAGCATGGTAGATGAGTGTTCCACATCTGGATCTATAGGCAGCAGGAAGGGACAGCACACCACTAGGCCTGGCTTGAGCTTCTGAGATCTCAAAGCCCACCCCCCAGAGACATGCTTCTTCCCACAAAGGCCATATCATTGACAATAATGCCACTCTTTATGTGTCTTTAGGGCCACTTTCTTTCAGGCCACATAGTGTGGCAAACACTCTCTGACAGTAATGCTCCACTTAACAATGCAGCAAACAATGCCCCAGAGAGGGACAGAGGCATCAGTGATGGGCAGATCAAGACTGCTGGAGATCACAAACAAGTTCTGGGACAGCAACAGGATCATAAAATAATAGAGGTGGGAAGAGGAGAGACACCTAAGTGTTACAAGTACTTGCTCCGAAGGACGTGGGTGTAGAGGACATTGGCTACCATGAGTTCTGGTGCGCTGTTGCCCAAACCACAGATGCGTGGTCTTCTGGCCAAGCGTCTGTGGGTTCATATGGTTGGGCATTCATTGTGACCTGGGAGTTGCCGCTGCCTGTAAGTTTGGCATGGCTGAGCCAAGAAAGAAGGCATATGCAGAATTCTACAGAAATTATGATTCCATGAAAGATTTTGAAGAGATGAGGAAGGCTGGTATCTTTCAGAGTGCGAAGTGATTTCAGAATGCAAAGAATTCTTCGGATTGTGCTCCATAGAAGTTCATTGCTGACCTGCATTCCTGAACTATGAAACATGAATATGTAGGTCAAGGAGTAGTTTCTCTCAATAATCAGTAATTATATGGACAAAAAAACAAAAAACAAAAAACAAAAAAACCAAGTACTTGCTCCTCTTCCAGAAGATCTGTGTTTGAATCTCAGCATCCACATCAGGTGGTTCACAACCACATGTCACTCCAGCTCTTGGGGATCCAATATGAATGGTACTGAGTCTGGCCAACAGAGATTCAATAATAATAGTAATAATAATAACAATGATTAATAGTGTAGAGTGGTGCTCCTCATGGCAAAACAAGGATGCCCCAAAGACATGTGATTTCCCAAAGTAAACAACTGAGGGACATGAAGATAGTTACCTCAACCCAACTGAGGGGACATGAAGATAGTTACCTCAGCCCAACTGAGGAGACATGAAGATAGTTACCCCAACCCAACTGAGGGGACATGAAGATAGTTACCTCAACCCAACTGAGAGACATGAAGATAGTTACTTCAGCCCAACTGAGGGGACATGAAGATAGTTACCCCAACCCAACTGAGGGGACATGAAGATAGTTACCTCAGCCCAACTGAGGGGACATGAAGATAGTTACCCCAACCCAGCTGAGGGGACATGAAGATAGTTACCTCAACCCAACTGAGGGACATGAAGATAGTTACCTCAGCCCAACTGAGGGGACATGAAGATAGTTACCTCAGCCGAACTGAGGGACATGAAGATAGTTACCTCAGCCCAACTGAGGGGACATGAAGATAGTTACCTCAGCTCAACTGAGGAGACATGAAGATAGTTACCTCAGCCAGAAGCTAGGCATGCCTTTGCTAGGCATCGAAAACTAGCCACAGAGGAGTCTGTGATGGTCCTCTAACAGTCCTGTGACAGTCCCTCTGACAGTCAATTCTGATTATCAACTTGATGGACTTTAAAACCACCTAGTTGATGATTCTTTGCAGTACCAGAGGTGGCATTTACAAAGAGGTTTATATGAGGAGGAAGACCCACTTTGAATGTGGACGACACCATTCCATAAGCTGGGGTCCTGGCCTGAATCAAGAGGAGAAGGTGAGCACCAGCCTTCCTCTCCCTCCACTTCCTGACTGCAGATGCCATGTGACGAGCTACCTCACACTCCTGCCAACATGCCTTCCTCTCCATGACGGACTGCACCCTCAAGCTTCGAGTCAAACTAAACCCTTACTTGTTTAAGTCGTCTCTGTCAGTGCCTAGTAGAAAGGGCCAAGTGGGAGCCTTTACATTTACACTTATCCCTTGACCGAGATGTTACAGTACTGAGAAAGGTAACTAATGCAGTCCCAGTAAGGAAGATGTCCTCAAGGACATCACAGGGAGCCAATACAATACCAGCCCTGTTCAACCATCTGCCAAAGGGATCCAGAGCCAGGTACAAAGCTGTTTCTCAAAGTCTGCTGTTGGTTGCTCTGTGCTATAGCACTGACTGTCCCCTGACACAGGAGAGAGGCGGAGGGAGCCAGGAGGAAGAGTAGATTCTAGGGGATCCAGGTCAACCCCTGTTTCTCAAATATGTACATGGAATGCACACTGGTGACATTTAGCATCCCACAGGGGTCCCTGGCAGATGACTCTGCCTAGCGGAAAAGATCAAGTAGGAGTCTTTAAAGTTGTACCCATCCCTAGGCCAAGATGTTAAAGTAGAATCATATCCAGAGATTAGTGATACCCTCACAGAGGTGAAGGAAGAGAAATGCTCCTGTTATGTCACATGCAGCTCGCCCTATAGTCCCCAGGAAAACCTGGTGAACTCTAACGGTACAGAACAGCCACATGCACAAGACTAGCAAAGATGCTGAGGAGGAGGCTAACAGAGGAGGGAAGCAGTGGCCACAGCTTCCACCCTCTAGACTAGCTGCAGTGGAGGACTGGAGTTCACTTCCTCTCATCAAATGGGCCCAGCAAGATCCTTACATAGCTGATTCTAATGGCATAGACTCACCACAAAAGCACAGGGCCTGCATCACCATCGGCCATCACCCCTAGGCCCAGGGAGTACCCTCCTGCAAGTGGCTTGGAACTGGGTCCCTTCCTCACAGCTCTGACTCACTCTGATGGCCCCTGCCACTGGGTCATTGTAGATATGCAAAGCCCCCGATTCCTTCCTCAGTCTAAAAACAACTCTACATGAGCATTCTGATTCATGGCTCCAGGAAGGATTACCTGAGACCTCTGTTGCAATTTGGGGGTAACCTATCTTCTTGCCCTAACTTCCATGCAGAACACCCCTCCATACACCTTCCTTCATCTTTGAACCTGTTCCCTAAGTTAGCCAGCTTGGGCAAGCCAGCCCCTCAATGCAAAACTCGTTCATCTGGAAAAGAGGTGACCAAGCCCTCCCAGGGATGTTCTCTGGGGATGCATGCCAGTGCCCTCAGCAAAAGCCCCAGGAATAGGTAGAAGCAGTCACGTGAGCTCACTCATAGCGCCAGCCCTTGGGTCCTTCTGCTTCCTTTGAACCCCCTGCCAGACAAAAGCTGAGTTGTGTTCTCACTAGAGTCTGTCCAGGGAACACAGTAAATGCTCAATAAAACTCCAGACTGTCTGGAAAGAAAGGCTCATGTGCTCCTCAAGAGGGTATGCAGTCAGCCCAGGGTTTCCTGCCTCCTTGCAGAAACTTGGATGTACCTTGATCCTCACAGACTGGATAGTCCCAGAGGGCTCATCGCCTGCCCTGGCGTCTTCTCACTCCACCAGTGACCACTGAAATAGCACACACCAAACACTCTGCACCAGTGCCCAGTGGCTCTGACTGGTGCCCCCTGTCCCTTGTCATACAGCAGTCTCTGGCATCATCCAGTCTCCCAGGCTTTAGTGAGGAGAGGGAAAGCATCTGTGGCTGCCCTGGGCAAGCTCCTGAAACAAATAAAACAGCTCACCAACTCCAGAACAGACTCCCACCAGCTGCACTTGGGGCCCTCCCCTGACCCTGTCCAAAGTAAGTCAGCCATCATTCCAGAACAATACTGCCCAGAGCAAGGGTCCATGACGGTGCCCCAGAACAGCCAGAGCTTCAAGGTGCTATGTGGCTGAGTTCCTATCCTGACCCAGCCTCTGTGTGGCCTTGAGCCACTTTCAGAGCTCCACAGAGGCAAAGGGGGTGCCTGCCAGCTCCTCGGGAGGACATGAGAGAGCATCTGGCACACAGAGGCACTTCTGAGCTTCCTTACCACAGCGGGGTTAGCTTCCACAGAACGCAGTGTGTCAGAGCTGGCGAGAGCCAGCAAGTATCTTGTCCAACTTTCAGTTGAGTATTCAAGGGTTTCAGCCCCTGGAGCTTTTGTCTTATGGCTGACCTCATCCAAAATGGATCTCAACAAAGGGAGAGTCAAAACTTTTACTCAAAAGAAAAACACTGGAAGGTGTATTCTCCGACCCTGGACCTGCGAGTCTGTTGTAACCTCTGGATTGGTCTGATATATATCATGACAGGAGAGAGAAGGATGGGGTGGAGGCTAATCTGAAGAATTCACTTGGATTCAGTGACCTCCCTCATATGTCCCCCGAGGCTAGCCCAGGGCTATAACTCAGAGACTGCATCAGCAAGATGGCCTGGGATGCTTCCAAAGAGCGGAGCCCGGTGGAGGCGCAGCTTTCTAAATCACTAAGGCACAGTCTGTTCCCAAGTAACACAAAACTAATGAATTAAGAGAACTCAAGAGCTCCTGCAGCAGAGAAGCACAGAGGCTTCTGGGAAGGTTTGAGCAAAGCTTAGTCCTTGGCTCAGTCAAGTCACCAAGCGCCTCTCTTTCTAGGTCTCCACTCTGTCTCCTGTGCACGCCTCCCTCTCCTCTTGGCCACAAAATGGCTTCCAGTAGCAACGGCTACCTCCTAGTCCAGTAGAGAAACAGCTCCTCCAAGCGAACTCCTGAGAAAGAACAACCACCAGAAAACTTCCATCTCAGAGGTTCCCGGCACACAGGCAGACTCTAGCCAGTGACTGAGGACAGAACATGGAGCGGGAAGCATCAGCTCAGACCAGCAGGTCTTCTGGAGAAGGACAAGGGGCAACTCTCTCCTTGAAACACAAGGGTTATGTGACAGATGCCGATCCCAACGTCCAAGGCTGTTCTACACCTCCGCAGTTCGCCACTAATGTTGAGCCAGCCCAAGTGAGTTCACCTCATGCTGTTCTCGACTCTTATGAGGGCACTGCGGGGGGAACCTGGCTCTTCCTCTGCACAGATGCAGCTTCCTGGTGGACAGATGTTCAATGGGAGAAGCTCAGGACCTCTAGGTTCTCAAACCCAGTTTTCCATACTGTTCCGTGGAGCAGTATCAGACACCTTTGCAATTTCAATAGGAAGGGGCTGCCTGGAGACAGAGGAAGCCAAACAGCCTATGTTGGGTCTCCCTCTTACCTTTGAGGCTCACACACCGGTCTGTGGCACACTTTAGGCCATGTCTCCTGCATCTACTCATTCCTCACAGCACGTTAAGTCCATTCTGTGTCCATTGCTAGTGCCAAACCCCTCCAGCCTCTGCCTCCAAAGCTTGCGTCCTCAGGCCTCAGGCCTCCTCACTAGTTTTTGCTTCCCTTGTGGCCCTGGGATGAGTCTAGACCATCCACACCACCGTGGGCCACCATAGGTGCTCAGCTGTGCCACTGGACTTATCTGGAACTCATCTCTCTGCCTGAGTGATCCTTGGGAGGGGGGATCTCTCTCCCAACATGCTTTAACTCTGCTAAAATGCAAGCATAGACCACAGTTTAGAAGCCCAAATGATGCCTGCTGGATTACTGGGTCTACTTTTCTCTTTGCCAATCTCATCTATGACCAATAATGGATGGAGCTGCTGTGACCAGCTCAGTGTAAAGTGGGCAGTGACAAACACTACATAAGGGGAATTGGCCATCCCTGAAGACCACGCTCTGACTGGTCCAGAAGTGGCCCCAAGCTACACACACACACACACACACACACACACACACACAGCTTTGGAACTTTGCAAGCCCAGCGGACAGAGGAAGTGCACGCTCTATACTTGGTGCCTCTCTACTGTCCCTCCACACTTCTGCCTGTGCACACCCAACTGCTAGGCTTATCCTTGATGTGATCTCATGGGGAGCAGAAAGCCATAAGGAGAAAAGGATCCCTGCACTTGATAGTCCAAAACCTGCTGGCAGCTACCTGTGCAGCTGAGGTGGCACTGGGATAGACAAGAGCTATGGACTGATGTCACATCTGTGATTAATAATGACTGTCAACTTGACAGGATCCAGAGTCCAGGCACTTCTGTGAGGTGGGAGACCAAGCCTAAATATGGGCTGGGGTCACAGACTTCCTAAGAAGGGGAGCTGAACATGAGTGATCACTGTTCTCTGCTTCCTGACTGGAGACAATGTGACCTCAGGATCGGGCCACCCAGCGGAACCCACCGTAATGGACTGTGTGCCCTCAGACTGTGAGCCAGCCCGCCCTCCCTCCCTCCCTCCCTCCCTTCCATAAACTGCTTTAGTGTTGTCAGGCAGTTTGTATGGTGCAGAGCTGTTTCTCTCACCACCAGTACCATGCTCCCCAACAGTGAAGCTGCAGAGTTAAGCCTCCTAGAGCTTCCAACCACCTTCCAAAATAGCTCCCTCAGCTGGGGCCCAGGCATTCACCACAGGAGCCTGTGAACTCATTTTATATTCAAATCCTACCAAGTAAAGAAAGGAAAGGTAAGACAGATGACCTTCCAGCGCCTGCGGACTTAGTCAGAAATGCTGGAACCTAATCGGTGGACCTAATCTGTGAGACAGCAAAGAACATCTAGGCCCATGAAATGGCCATGCAGAATGTAAGAGGGGATGGCCTGTCAAGGACACAAGTGGTCCTCTGTGGCTCCATCAAAACCAGAAGAACAGATGAGGCAGCAGAGGTATGTGGGCCAATGGACAGGGTGTTCTTGTCATGGCTGTCATGGCTATCAGAGGGTACTGTACTTACTGTCCTCGATTTGGACATAGCCACATCATCACTTTGACCCATGGGAGTCCCAAGGGGAGGAAGGAATGTGCTTCAAATGCCTCTGGCCTCCTGCCTGCACTTTGCAATCATAGATCTTGGGGGCTGGAGTTGGGGCGGGGGGGGGGGAATAGGCCAGGGACTCTATGCTCAGTCTGTACCCGGCCCTGCACCCAGTCAAGATCAGTCACTTGCTGGCCCACGGGAACAAGCAAGAACAAGAATGAAAAAAATGTTTAGCTCTGCGTGGCACGGAGACTGCGTAGTCAGCTAAGTCTGCCCTGGATGCTTAGGTCGGGCATTTGGGGAGTACCCTGGAAGCAAAGAGAAGTCATTCAACAGTGTAATGCGGACCCTCCCTACATACAAGCAGTACCATTCCAAGGGCTTGTTCTTGCACTAAAGGAGACAGAGCAGAACAGGGCACAGAGTGGGTAACAACTCCCAGCTCAAGTCTGGGTGAGGAAAGGTTCTCTTCCTAGTTGGATTCTGTAACAGTGCAGGGCATGTGGAACACTCCTACTGTTTTCTGTCTTTAGTTCATTGTGTGTGTGTGTGTGTGTGTGTGTGTGT
>NC_034603.1:1721234-1730449 GCF_900095145.1 Mus pahari | reverse complement strand
GAGAGAGAGAGAGAGAGAGAGAGAGAGAGAGAGAGAACACTTTTCAGTTATAACAATGGGACACTTGTCTCTGACTCCAGTGATCTGTTCTGAACCTCTGCCAGATTAACTTGGGTTGCAGTAGATCCTTGTCACACAGCAGGCTTGGTCTCTTCTTGTCACACAGCAGGCTTGGTCTCTCCTTGGGATGATGCTCGCTTCCTCTTGGACCTGCAGCACCTGGACAGTGCCCGGCACAAAGAAAGTGCTGGCAAATGAACAGCTCACAGCTCTTAGGAAGTGGGCTGCGGCCCATGCCTCAAGTGCTTGCTTGTTTGTCCAGCTGCTAATATGCCCCCAACTGTGCATACATCTCTCTCTCTCTCTCTCTCTCTCTCTCTCTCTCTCTCTCTCTCTCACACACACACACACACACACACACAGTGTCTGTTCTTTCTTCTCCCACTTGAAATCCCGAACCTCCCTGCCACTGCCACTCATCCTCCACCACAGAAACTCTTCCTTCTGCTTCAGTAATACCTAGGCAGGGGACAGAGTGACATCACGGAACCCCGTGAGTCAAGGCATCTCCAGCAGGAAAAACATGGGTGCCTGTCCCACACAGGCATCCCTGGCTGTGCTGAGCCAGCAGCCCATCCCTAAGAGCCAGCTGACACAGTGGCTTGTTGATGTTCAGTATTTATACAGCATTTCCCACATCAATCTTGGTCTAAAATGGGTGATGATGTCATTGAGTGGTAAAACAAATGTAGTCTGTAGAAAAGCCTGCTGGGGCGGGGACAGGGGTGGGGGGGCAGTGCTTGTTTGTCCTGTATGGGTTGTAAGGTGAGTGCTGATTTGTCCAACAAAGACCAGGAGCTAGCTGGGAAAGTCCTTACTGCCTCCCCTGACCCCAGGGACCCGTCCCTTTCTAGCAGTTGTTCCCAATAAAAAAATCTCCTGGGAGGGGCCTAAGGAGGCACATTAAGATTCATGTCCCCAATTTAATTCCTGGAATCTCACCCAGAAAGGGGAAGGGACAACTTCTCGCTAGTCCAGCTGGAGGTTGCCAGGCAGCTCATAGCCATTAAAATGATTGCTAGGGCTCTTTCTCTTTCTTGCCTTCCTCGTGAATTCTATCTAAAAGACGTCAGGCTGGTGGTAAAGGCACTTCTACAGAAGGTGGAGTTTGGAAAGGCTGTGCTAAGCAGGGAAGAGCTGGTCCACCTCAGTGGCCACAGCAGCAAGGCTAGTCTTGGTGTTGAATAGGCATGTTAAAGACTAACAGCATTCAAGCAGAGGAGGGACCCAGTACAGATAGCTCACCCAGGCCGGTGTTGGCGTTGGTGGCTGAAGCCCAGGAAGTCAGGGCCTGACTGGGTGAGCAGTAGTCATTTAGAGTGATGGTCCCTGTGATGTGCCAGGAAAGGGTGCTGGAGCCACACTAGAGGTGACAAGAAAGAAGATAAGGTTCCTGCAAGGAACAGTAAGCAATTACTGAATATGTTCTGGGTTCTCATTGCCAAGAAGTGCTGTTAAGGATACAGAAAAAAAGGGTGTAAGTATCTTGGGATTTCTATTGCTGTCAAGAGACACCATGACCATAGCATCTCTTGTAAAAGAAAACATTTAATTGGGGCTGGCTTATAGCTCAGAGGCTTAGTGCGTTATCATCATGGTGGGCAGCATGGTAACATGCAGGCAGACATGGTGCTGAAGACGAAGCTGAGAGTTCTACATCTGGAACCATAGGCAGCAGGAAAAGAGAGAGTGACACTAGGCCTGGCTTGAGCATCTGAAACCTCAAAGCCTACCCCCAGTGACACACTTCCTCGAACAAGGCCACACCTACTCCAACAAGGCCAGACCTTCTAATAGTGCTCTTTCTATGAGCCTATGGAGGCCATTTTCATTCAAACCACCTCAGTGAT
Source organism: Mus pahari (assembly GCF_900095145.1). Taxonomy (NCBI): domain Eukaryota; kingdom Metazoa; phylum Chordata; class Mammalia; order Rodentia; family Muridae; genus Mus; species Mus pahari. The sequence goes on along the minus strand of NC_034603.1, from coordinate 1,728,539 downwards.
AATAATTGTTTCTGTGTGTTAAACTGGGTGGATAGAGAAAGGGGTGGATAGATGATAGAGAGGTTGATGGATAGACAATAGATAATTCATAGGTGGGTGGATAGATAATTGGTGATAGGACAGATGAGAAAGAGCTAGGTAGATAGATGATAGATGATAGATAGATAGATAGATAGATAGATGCATACATACATACATACACACATAGCTAGATGATAGATACATAGATGGTAGATAGATAGACAGACTGATAGATGATAGATAGATAGATAGATAGATAGATAGATAGATAGATAGATAGAGTGGTCATGGATATGTGAGTGAGTGTATGTCGGTGCGTGTATGTGCAGTCATATACATGTGTGAGCATATACTTCCCAGGTCTGACAGCCTGGACTATCTAGCAGCAGCAATGCCCAGGAGAGTGAGCACCACAGAGAGTGTCCCCTGATGTCCTACTCTCCCCCTGGACTGAGTGGCCTCACCAGCACTGATCTTGATGGGCTTTTCTCAACCTATAAACTTCCAAGTGTGAGGTTCTCAGCCAGTCTCTGTGGTGTCACTCAGCAGAGACACACCCTTCACCAAGCCTTGCAGACTAGCTGCCTCCTGTTAGAAAGGACATCTCTTACAGGACTCCATGCAAAATGGCAGCAAGTAGCTAAGGTGGACCAAGCATCCAGACATTCTCCAATGATTTCCTTGGACCAGGGAGCCAGCTAAGAACAGGATAAGTTGAAGGAGTTGACTCCAACCCCAAACCCTCTAAAGGGCCAGGGCCTGCAGAGCTGAGTAGGCTGTAGGGACAGTGAGCTTCAAATGCAGGCACTTGGGGGCAAGGGACAGTTTAGATTGACCTCTTGCTGCTCTTACAGAGGACCCGAGTTCAATTCCCAGTACCCCTACAGAGTGACTTACAACTGCCTGTAACTGTAGCATTAGAGGATTTGATACCTTCTCCTGGCCTCTGTGGACACACATGATACACACACACACACACACACACACACACACACACACACACACACACACTTTGTGTGTAATGTTGGAGATTATGTAAATGCCAGGACATAACTCTGCAACTCATTTTCCCCTCAACAGTTGGCTTTGTGCAGACTTCTAAGCTGTACCTGAGCCTCGCTCTCCTTGCCCACTGCATGCTATTCCATGTTACAAATGCTCCACTACCTTCCCGGCCAGTGTTAAACTGATGGGCATTTGATTGTGCCCAGCGTTACTATTTACAACACTGCACTGGAAACTCTCGCACACCACTCTGCACACACATCTAACAATTTCTCTAGGGTAGACACTCAACAGTGCAGTTTCTGGGTCATAGGCTATGCACATTTTTATGCCCTTTAAAAATATTTAATAGATCCTGCCAAACTTCTCTCCAAAGTGGCTATACAAATTTATAGTTTCTCTGTAGAGCGAGAGAATTCCCCACTTGCTCACCAACTTGAAGTGTGGTTTCCAATCTGCAAGATTGTGTTCATTTGTATTTTCTGATGCATTGGGAACTTGGCTTCATGTTTTTGCCTCCTTGCTGAGCCTTTGCTGGCAGCAGCTCAGAAGGCTAAGCATCACGTGGCGTCATGTGGCAGGATCATCTTTGCAATGAGGGACTCTGGAGTTGACTCAGAGTCTCAGCTGCAGTGATTGAATAAAGTGGAAGGGGTCCACTAAGGCTTGGCAAATCCAAACCGCCCAGTAGATGCCAGGACCAGCCTGATATTGATTAGCATTATTGTTACCATTCCAACATTTCTGTTATGGGACAGGAAGCTGTCATAACAGTTTCCCATAACCCCGTGTGCCATCTCTCCTCTCGAGGGGGACTGGACTTTGCACTTGTTTCCAGTGAATGGAACACACACACACACACACACACAAATGGTAGCATCTGCCTCTACAGTTAGCTTTGAAGGGTTGGGGCTCCCCTCTAACTGCTTTTTCCCTTTGTGCACTTCAAGAAATGACCTGCTGTGCTAAAAGTTCTCACAGTGACAGAAACTGGGAGGAACCACCTGCTATCAGGATCTGAGTCCTGCCAATAATTGCATGAACTTGGACATAGATCCATTGCCAGACAGACGAGGACAGAAACTACAAGAAACCTGAAGAAGATGTAGCTAAATCATAGTCAGGTTTCATGCATACAAAAATTGTGAGGTAATGAATGTCATATTAAGTCATTCAATTTGGGCTGATTTGTTACACAGCATAATTAATATGCGATGCAAGTTTCCTTGAGAAACAGGCTCTACTAAGGACTTCTCTCTTTTAATGTGGGCTGGTGGGATGTGGGCACCAAGACACACGTGGGGCCAGAGATCAATGCTTTAAGGTCAGTTCTCTTATTCTCCCTTCATGTGGATTCCAAGAATCAAACTCTGGTCGTCAGGTTTTACAGCAAGCTCTTTTACCCACTGAGCCATCACACCATCCCTGACTATTTTTCTTGACACTTACTAAAACTTGTATTTCCCCCTCCTCAAATACAGCAATAAGATAAATAGAAGACAGACAGACAGACAGACAGACAGACAGACAGACAGACTGACTGACTGACTGACTGACAGACAGATAAGAGAGATGACATGGGTAAAGGTGTACAGGTACAACTAAACATTTCTGGGTAGTTTCTGAGGATAGAAGGCTGTGTTTTCTAGGTAGTTTCACACCTCGTGGAAGGCAAGTTTGTGCAACAGTACACTCAAAGACTCAAGAGTCATAGACTTAGCTGTGAAGTGGAATTGTTGTCCTGTGTAGGCTTATATTTTTCAAAACCTACTTTAATAAGGGTTCTTAAATGCTTCAGCCTCCCTTTATCCCACAACCCACCAGAGGTAGTGGAAAAGAAAGGTTAATGGAAAACAGGGGTTGTGGAACTGGTTAGAAGTAGTTCTTTGGGGAGATTCCAGTCTCCACGGTCAGCAGTCCAGTCCTCAGGCATAACACCAACAAGGCAGCACCAGCAGCCCAGCCCACTCGTAATCACCACGCACAAATCAGCAATGGCAGTTCAGTCTCTGCCAAGTCCACAAGAAGCTGTTGAAATAGCATGAGTTCTTTGGTGAGCTGCTCTCTGTGAAGTCACTGCAAGGGAAGATCAGCAACGTGCTACAAGGCAAACTAATACCAGAGCATCATCAAGTGAAGATGAGCGAGGCGGAACAAGGTGAACCAACGCCAGAGCCTCCTCCCACTGCCAATATGTGGGGCCACACTTACATTCTTTCTAAGCATCGAGTGGCCTCTCGTGTCTGTTCCAGCAAAGCACATCTTACATAACTGAGTTTCCAAGGAAATGTCCACTTCAGCCTTGCCTTGGCCTGTCACTTCTCTCTTGACATCTTCCCTTAACTGTACAAAGCAGTTTTAGAGAGAAACTCCCATGGAAATACAGAAATATATGATATAGCCAAGCTTTTACCCCACAGTGTACATACGCGTGTGCATGTGCGCGCAGGCACACACACACACACACACACACACACACACACACACACACACACAATGTTACTTCTTCTGAGGCTTTATGATCTTGGAATCTCTGAGTTCCTGTGTATAAGATTATGTCTGCTGCAAACAGAAGCGACTGGACATCTTCCTTTCAAGTCTTATGATTGCTACTTTTCTGACCATGCTGCTCTTGCTGAGACTTCTAATGCTGCACTAAATAAAAGCAGAAGGATGGTCACTCTCAACCTGCCCCAAAGGCCACTTCAGACACGGCCTGTCCGAGTGCAGTCAGCCGGGGGTTGTTATGTGTTGCCTTTATTGTAGGTATCTTTCTACACTTAATTTGTTGAGTCTTTATCATAAAAGGTTGGATTTTCTCAAATGTCTTTTCTGATCCCCTGAGGTATCCCATGATTTCTGCCATGGTGTGGTAAGTCAGGCTCATTGATTTGCATGTGTTGAATAACATTGAATTCTAGGAATGAATCCAACATGATATATGCAGTAAAAAAAAAAAAATTTAAATGTACACCCCCTTTGGAAACAGATAAAATGCTCAAAACCAGGGTGCTGCAGCAGCAGTGGTCAGGGCCGTTCTGTTGAGCGTATGTGGAGGCAGAAGCTGGGCTTACCTGCCAGAGAATAGAAACAGCGACAACTTCTCGTACTTTGCCAGCTTCATCCCTGACACAGGATGGTGAAGGGTAAGGTGGATGACTTGCCCATTTGGGTACCAGGACACTAGGGCTGCCATCAACTCTGGCAAAGTGCATGTTGCTGCCATCACCAACTCCTTCATTGACCTCAACTCCAGCATCTACATGTTCCAGTATGGTACTACTGACAGCAAGTTCCACAGCATAGTCATGGCTGGGAACAGGAAACTAGTCACTGGCAAGAAGGTCACCTCCAGCTTTGGGGAACAAGAGCCTGCCAACAACAAATGAAGTGATGGTATCTTGTGGAGTCTATTGGTGTCTTCACCACCATGGAGAAGGCCAGATCCACTTGAAGGGCAGAGCCAAAACGGCCACCATGCCTGCCCCTTCTACTGATGTCCCATGTTTGTGATGAGTATGAATGAGAAGTATGACAACTCCCTCAAGATTGTCAGCAATGCATCTTGATCCACCAACTGCATAGCCCCTGGCCAAGGTCATCCATGATAATTTTGGCATTTTGGAAAAACTTATGACCACAGTCCATGCCATCACTGCCACCAGAAGACTGTGGTGAAGATGTGGTGTCATGGCTGTAAGGCTTCTCAGAGCACCATCCCCACGCCCACTAGTGCTGACAAGTTCATCCCACAGCTGAACAGGAAGCTCCCGACATGGCCTTCCATGTCCCTACCCCCAGTGTGTCCATCAGGGATCTGACAAGCTGCCTGGAGAAAGCGGCCAATGATGATGACGTCAAGGTGGTGAAGCAGGCATGGGAAGACCCACTAAAAGGCATCCTGGCTATATGAAGGCCAGGTTATCTCCTGCTACTTTAATAGTGTCAGCCACTCTTCCGCCTTTGAAGTGGGCCTGGCATTACTCCCAATGACAACTTTGTTAAGCTCGTTTCTTGGTATGATGATAGATATAGCTACAGCAATGGATGGTAGGCTTCATGACCTCCAAGGCCTCCAAGGAGAGAGAAGCCCTGGACCACCCACCCCAGCAAGGACATGAGAGCCAGAGAGAGGCCCTGGGCTGTCCCTGTCCTAACTCAGCCTCCAACACCTCCCAGAAGAGGAGGGGCGTAGAGATCCCCACTCTCTTGGATACCATCGATAAAGTCCACCACACCCAAAAAATAAATAAGAGCTGAGCAGGGCAGGGAGCTGAGCAGGGCAGGGAGCTGAGCAGGGCAGGATGCACTTGGGAATGAGAAGGTTGGGATGGGATGCCATGAAAACTGCAGCAAGGGCACGTGCTCTCCTGGGGCAGGGTAGGAAGAGGAGGCTGGCTTAGAGTGTTACCCAGAAACATCAGGCTTGGGGTTCCTTTCACTGTCTCCACCAATCTTTCAGTCAGCTTCTCCTGGGCGGAGGGCTAGGAGGTGACAGGGTGCTGGCTTTAGGGGACCTTTTCTGGACCTCCTTTGCTACTTTCCAAGATAAATACTCCATCTAAAACCTCACAGCCTGCACCTGTTTCCTTTGACTTAAAGGCTCCCCCTAAATGTTTTCAATTAGTAGATGTCTCTCTAAAGCAGATTTGAAGACAATTTTTATAGCTAAAATATTAATTTCCTCTTAGCAGCCTCCCCCACACAAGGGGGTGTGAGAGAGGAGGCGTCCCGGCTCCCCTCCCTCATTAAAGTTTTCACTGTGAAATCCAGGCTGTTCCTCTATGGACGTACAGACCCTTTCATTCTAGAGGAAGCAGCAGTAGGGCTGGCTGTGGCCCAGACAGCCCTGGCTCAGCAGAGGATGGTTCTGATGGCTCAGGGGTGTCTTGAGTTTCAGCTTTGGCCAAAGCTTGCTCCCATCTGCTTTCCTGTCCGCCTAGTGGGTCAGCCCTGTCTAGACAGGCAACCCCATAGATCATTTCCATTGTCGGCTCTCCCCCTCCTTCACCTACTCATGACGGTGAGTCCATGAGGAAGGAGCTCCTGCGTGGTCTGCCTCCTGGTGACTAGCAGGGGTTAAGAAGGGAGGAGGCCTCTGTGTTCCATAAAGGGAATAGATAATAGCCTGTGGACTAGTCTCTCCATCCCCATGGCCTCCTAGAGGGAAAAAACGTCTTTAAAACTAACAGGCATTGCAGTTGATACAAACAGTCCCTGACTCAGTTTTTCCCATATTATTGTATGCAAAAACAACACATCCCATAGGAACTAGACTTCAGATTTTGGATTTTGAACTTGGGCTTGGTTCTGGTCTAGTCTAAAACCCACAGCCTGTTTCCTTTGACTTAAAGCTCCCCCTAAATGAAGGCTTAGATCTCAACCTCCCTTTAAGCCCCAGGTTTAGTCCTCAACCTGGCAATATTGGGACATGGTAGAACCTTTAGGAGGGCATAGGCCATGAAGAATATATACTTAAAGGGACTAGCAGCATGCCTGTCACTCTTCCCAACCCTGTTTGCTTCTGATTTGAGTCATGGTGTCCCTAACACACTCCCAGCATAATGAGCTGCCTCAACACAGGCCCAACAGCAATGGAACATTCCATACTGAGCCAAAATAAAACGTTTTCTCTGCTTAAGCAGATTATCTCAGGTGTGTACGGAAGCTCCATATACAGTACAATCCTCTCTCTGAATACTGGGCAGCCACAGCAAGCCACTGCTTGTCCATGTGTTCAAGGGGGTCAGTAGGAGATGTTAAGGGGCAGCTGTGGGTGAGCTGGCAAAGACGAGACGTCAGGCAGTGTCTACACACAGCGTTTGCTGCATGGTGTGGATTAGCTGGGATGGCACCTCTTCTTCAGCCCAGGAACTCCTGCATTTGCTGTTCTGGGCTCTTTTACCTCCAAACAATGGTCTAGTTCCTAAGGCTGGCACTGGCCAACAGAGGAAAAGGAATGGCAGGCATCCTGGTTTCCTCTCTATGGCTTGGGGAGGAAAGGATTTATTTGGCTCATGCTTTCAAGTCATAGTCTGTGCTGGTTTGATGTCTTGTTTGTTGGTTGTAGTTGGTTAGTTAGGTTGTGGTTTGGTTGGTTTTGTTTTTTGTTTTTGTTTCGTTTTGTTGTCAACTTGATACAAGTTACAGTCATTGGGAAAGAGGGAGTACCAACTGAGAAAATGCTCCCATCCGGCTGGCATAGGGAGACATGCAAAGTGTGCTCTCTCTCTCTCTCTCTCTCTCTCTCTCTCTCTCTCTCTCTCTCTCTCTCTCTCT
>NC_034603.1:1716174-1721169 GCF_900095145.1 Mus pahari | reverse complement strand
TCTCTCTCTCTCTCTCTCTCTCTCTCTCTCTCGTTTTTTTGAGACAGGGTCTTAGAATGAAGCTCTGGCTGGCCCGGAACCTGCTATGTAGCCCAAGATAGCCTTGAACTCACAAATGTCCTCCTGACTCCACCCCTACCTCCACCTCCGCTCCACCCCTGCATGCTGGGATTTCAGACCTGTACCACCATGTGCTGCTGTGGGGCATTTTCTTGAATGGTGATTGAGGATGAAAAGCCCAGGCCACAGCAAGCAGTGGTATCCCCAGGTGTGTGGCCCTGGGTTACGTAAGAAAGCAAACAAGCTAGGAGAAAGGCCAATGAACAGCTTCCTCCATGGACTCTGCTTTAGTTCCTGCCTCCAGGTTCCTGCCTTGAGTTCCTGCCCCAGCTTCCCTGGATGATGGACAACTATAAGCTGAAAATAAACACCTGTCTCCTCAAATTCCTTATTGTCATGGTGTTTTGTCACAGTGACAGGAAGCAAACCAAGAGACAGTTCATCCCTAAGAGAAGTCAAGGCAGGAACTGAGTCAGATACTATTGAGAAGTGCTGCTTGCTGGCTTGCTCATGGCTCGTGGTCAGCTAGCTTTCTAATACACCTGCCTGAGGACGGTGCCACTCTCAGTGGGCTGGGCTCACCTCCGTCAATTAGCAATCAAGACAATCTCTAATAGACATGGTCATGGGCCAATGGAGAGAATTCCTCAGCTGAGATTCCCTCTTCCAGGTGACTTGAGGTCGTGTCTAATTGATGGTGAGTGCTAACCAGCATAAGCAGGGCCCCGTCCACTGACCACTAGGGTAGAGTCCAGACCTCAGAGAGAGTGACTAGAGCTGGCAAGCAAATGCACAAGATGCCCAGTCCTAACTTCAGATAAATATCCATTTCTTCTACTATTGTTTTTATTATTATCTGAAAATCGAACCTTCCCAGGCAGCCTGCCTTGCCTGTGGTTGAGTGGACTTTGGGAGGAATGGCCTGAAAGAACAGGGTAAGCGGTGGCTTCCAACTGCTTGTGAGGATTCAAGACCCCACACATGCAGTACGGTCATGGAAGCGCTTCTCCTGCAGTGATATTTCCAGTGATGGCCTGAGAACAGAGCCACCACTGAGCAGGGTCTTTGTACCTCCGCTTCCTCTCTGCTGCCTAAAGCTCATCCCATGCCTCCCACTTGCTTCTGAAGGCGTCCTGATCATCACCTGAGATTCCTTCCCTAAGAATGCATTCTTCAATGGAGTTCCTCGAAATGCACCTCCTGCCTCAGTTTCCTGGAGTCCCAGCACAGCCATGACCTCTGCCCCAGATGCCAACCCTAGTCCCTCATAGAGGACCAGGCAAAACATGGGCTTGCTGAGCAGGGGGCCCATGGCAGAAGTTCCGCTCACCCTTGCTTGGTCAGGCACTCTGCAGAAATATTTTGGCCTGGCCCTAGCCACCTTCCTCCATGCCTTTTGTGGTTTCACAAGGAAAGAGACCATTTATGGGGTGGATTTTAGTGCAACTTAGGCGCTGTGTCCCAATGTCAGCTGCATTTCATTTGCCCCAGAGGCCGGTGCTGGCAGGGGCAGGCGTGCCTGCTCTCCTTTCCCTCTAATAAAGAGGCCCTGGGGTCCTCTTGGAGCTCATGGAGTGGCCCAGGCAAATCACTTGCAAAAGAAATCTCTTCGCAGGCAAGAAGTCAGCAGGGCACTGGGCCTTCGCCTTTGCAGCTCACTACTGAAGACCCTAGTGTGTTAGCTCAGGAGCTGCCTTGCTTGTGTGATCCAAACCTGCCAGCTCTCCTTCCATACCTATTCAAAAGCAAAGAGGTGGGACCAGTGGGAGGGGTCAGTGGGCGGGAGTCCTTGTAGCTCAGTCCTCTGAACTCACATAAAGATGGAAGGAGAGAACTGTTTCCCAAAAGTGGTCCTCTGACCCCCACACAGTTGTATGCCTACATATACAACACGTGCACACACACACACAGGATGAAGCATGTTAGAATATGGCTGTCCTTTTCCTAGCATATTCTCTCAATCCTGTCCCTCCTCAAGCTTCAGCTCTCCCATCTGTAAAATGATTAAATAATGAGAGGGTTTATGGGGCATAGTTAAAATTACAGGGGAATGAAGGGGAAGAGAGAGGGAGCAGAGGGGAGGAGGGGGAAGGAAAGGAGAGGGGAATGGGAGGGAAGAGGAGGGAAGGGGAGGGAAGGGAAAAGAAAGGAAGAACTCCTACCAGATGTCCTGGTGTTTCATTCTCTATACCTGAAGAGAGACAGTTCTATGACTCCAGCATTCAACCTCTCAGACCACAGACACTGTGGAGATTTGACAAAGAAGTGTCCCGTAGGCTCAAGTGTTTGAATACTCGGTCCCAGCTGGTAATCCTATTTGGGAAGGTTATGGAAACTATAGGAGACTTGCTGGAAGAAGTATATCACTGGTCATTTTCAGGGAGGGGGAGGAGTTTCAGGGGGAGTGAAGGAATTGGTGGATGGGTGTGTGTGCGTGCGTGTGTGTGTGTGTGTGTGTGTGTGTGTGTGTGTGTGTGTGTGTGACAGAGGATGGAAGGATTTTGGAGTTCTTCAACCTGGCTCCACCACTTCTGTTTCTCAGTTTTCTCTCCCCACCTCCTCTCTCTCTCATGCATGTGCGCGCGCACACACATACACACAGTTTTTCTCCCTCCCTCCCCCTTTCCCTCTGCTTCCTATATGGCGATGGAATGTGGTCAGCAAGCTATGACTGCCAGACTGCCCTCACTCCTGCTGCTCTGCCTTCTCCATGGAGATGCACTGTGTCCCTTTGGGAGTTTGGAGCTGAAATAATCCTTTTTCTTCCCTAAAGAACACCTTTTTGCTAGGGTGGTCTGTCACCACAGCAGAAAAATAACCAAGGCAGAAACCCAGCGTGATTTGCAGTCAGACTGGCTGAGTCCCCACAGGATGACAGGTACTCGTGGCCATGCCCATTAGAAGTTCTTTCTCAGGAAAGCCATCAAAAACTCAGAACTAAGTCTCATGAGCCAGGTTTCTCTTGAGTTGGTTGCCTCTTAAAGACCCCACCTGTATTTTATGTATGTGAATACACTGTCACTGTCTTCAGACACACCAGAAGAGGGCATCAGATCCCATTACAGATGGTCGTGAGCCACCATGTGGTTGCTGGGAATTGAACTCAGGACCTCTGGAAGAGCAGTCAGTGCCCTTAACCTCTGAGCATCTCTGCAGCAGACCCCACCTTTAAAAACCACCACAACAGCAGGAGTTTGAAAGGAGACATTAAGACCACAAGCAGCATGTGACAGCCATCTCTCAAGTCACAGAATCAGAATGTGGCACTCTGTGGGCACCCTTCTCTTCTGAGGAGATCCCAGGTCCTCCCTGAGGTGGAGATGAATGGGTGTCTGATGGAAGAATCTGCTGTGTGGGTAAGTTGCTCACACCTCTGTACTAAACTGCTATGGCTGTTGACAGAAATGAAATAACATAAATTAACTTCTCACTTATAGGAGCAGTGAGCCCCAGATTGGTCCTGCTTCGGAGCAAAGGCTCTAGCAGCTTTCTTTCTCCACGCGCCTTCCTGAGAGCTCTGCGGACACCCATCCTCTGGAGACTGACTTCAGCGTGGGGGGGTGGGGGGCACAAGTAGTCTGAGGGAGACCTGCTTGTGTATCAGATGTGCACTGGGCCCCAGTAAGGCAGGAAAGAACTGCCAAGGGACCGAGCAAATTCATGGATGAGCTGGGACGTGTGGGCAGTGGCTGGGACAGCCTCCATGCTGAGCCATCCCCGCCCTTTAAACCTTGACGCCATGTTCCTTCTCCATTCAGCCCAAATTCAAGTGCAAACCACAGGGGAAACCCAAATAACTGCTCATCAGATAAATCACCCGATTACTAACCAGGACTATCCTCCCACTGTTAAAACCACTGTTTTCCCTGTGAGAAGTCAGCAGGCCTCCTCCCACCGCCTGACAACGAGGCCATTAATCCAGGAAGGGTGGCTCTCCCCGAAGCCGGAAACCCCTTGACAGTGGAAAAACAGCCAGGCTCGGTGATTCAGTGGTCCCTGGGATGGCCAAGATGTGCGCTTTCTGCCTCCCTGGCCCAGTTTGCCCTGCTTTGTCTAGGCTATTAGAAGTGAGCCTGAGAATACAGTTACACAAGGGGACAACACTGAGCTTAGCACATGTCTCCTGAGGACGCATCCCTGCTTGCCCTGGGCCAGCTGGTGCCCAGAGGCTCTGAGCTGGGCAGGAGTCAGGGAACAGGGCCGCTTGGAGGAAAGGAGTGGAAAGGAAGCCCTGAGCACCTGGCTCTGGCAGCCGAGGCAAAGAGAGAAACACACATATTGGTACTTTTCATTTCTTGACAGCAGAAGGCATGTCCAGCACTCAGCAGAGTCAACATTTGTACTGGACCACGCTGCAGGATGAGCGCTGGTGACACGGGCTGGTCCTGCAATGGTGGCTTCATCTTTATCTGTGGCCATGCTCCTTTGCTTTCTCGGGCTCTTTCTGCCTGCTGGGCATTGCCTGGTGGAGCCTAGAGCTTAGAGAATAGCCAGGTTAAGAGATGTCCTCAGTCCATAATCACATGCTCTTTTTTTTTTTTTCTTTTTTTCTTTTTTTTTTTTTTTTTCTGAGACAGGATTTCTCTGTGTAGCCCTGGCTGTCCTAGAACTCACTCTGTAGACCAGGCTGGCCTTGAACTCAGAAATCTGCCTGCCTCTGCGTCCCAAGTGCTGGGATTAAAGGTATACACCACCACTGGCTGACATAATCACATGTTCTTATTGAACATTTCAAAGTCCCCATACCAGTTCCCAGGTTCTCCCCTCCCCCAACTACTCACCCTTCTTGTAATACATAAGCTACTCTCAGGCTCCAAGTGCTCCTGCTATTTGCTCTGTATTTCTCTATTCACTACCCCTGCTATTCACTCTATACCTCCTCTAGTCTCTGCCCCTGCTGTTCACTCTATACCTCCTCTAGTCTCTGCCCCTGCT
>NC_034603.1:1702052-1712319 GCF_900095145.1 Mus pahari | reverse complement strand
AAAAAAAAAAAAAAAAAAAAAAAAAAACTTTTCATACCATAAAGCAGTCATGTTGTCTGCTTATACACAGAGATGATCTAAGCTTCCCAAATTCCCTCTGCCTGCCCCACCCTCAGCAGACTAGAGAGGCAGAGCTAGCCAGAGTCCAGGTGGGATTTACATTCCACTTCTGGAATGCAACCACGCAAGCAGGATGTGGGGAATCCCCTCCTGGATGGCTTGCCTGTGTCTTCATCTCTGCCACAAAAACCCAGTCTTGGCAAGACAAGCCCAGCCTTAGAGGGCCCATCATTGACCTATGCCTCATTACTGGATAATCTTTACTTCGGGCTGGTCATGTGCCCCAGATCTGATCAAGCAGATGTCTCCAAAAGTCCCTGGGAAATTTCCTTCCTTAATAAATGGCGAGTCTCTACTTTATACCTGGAATGCAGTAGCTAAAGATGTGATGCTCTGAGCTATGGCAGCTCTCTTAGGGGCTAGGAGGTAGCTTGCACTGTAGATGGTATCAGGAAACCCAGGCATCTGCTTTGAGGAGCCTTGGCACTCCAATAGGTATGCCCTCTGTCTCCTTCCGAAACACCTATGTGCCCCATCCCGCCCAGTTCCCTCAAGCTCATTCAGACAGCTACAGTGCCTTTGCCTATAATTTTGGCACAGAGCACAGACCTCAGCAAGGACAACAGACCTGGAGCCCCACCCCTACCCCACTCCATCCAGGAGCACTTCCTGCTTGCTTCAGCTTCAGCATCCTCCCAGCCAACACAGGCAAGCAGGACCCAGAACCTTGCAGTTCTGTGAGCCCTGCCATGCACTGGCTGGAAGTCTCCATCACCTGTGAGGAGGGGTGGGTGTAAGGACTTGAAAAACAGGGGCAGGAGAGTTAGGAATGGATGATTCTGCAAGCCTGGGGTTTGGGCAGAGGCAGGAGAGGCAGTGGAAGGGTTGAAGAAAGGCCACAGGAGTCAGAGGCCTGGAGAGAGGGTACTCAGATTGCAAGCAGACCTTCCCCACCCTAGGAAAACAGGAAGCAGTTTTCTCCTCCTGATGCTGAACCAGCAGGAAAGAAGTCACACCTGAGCACCCCAGACACAATTTCTTGCCTGGGAAAGCAAGGAAACCCTAGTACCCTGCTAAGGAAAACACCTACCTAGCCTTTGGTAGAGAAATAATGACGTCCAGTGGACACCTGTGTCATCCCTTGGTGTGGACCAAGTTGAAGGGCTGGGACCATAAAGAGCAATGAATGGGTTGGGTGCTAGAAATTTGAGTTTCAATACAGCCCTTGTTTGTCAGCTGTATGACCTTGGGTGAGTCACTGCCCTGCACCTCTCTGGACCTCTGTTGATAAAGGCAGCTTCTCCTGTGCATTGCTGTGCTGACAAACCCTCCCATATCAGAACCTGGGTCTCTTTGCTAAGACTAGCTGCAAGGAAAGGAAAGACCACTTAGAAATCAAAAAAACCTGAGTTCAAGTAGGGAACCTTCCCAGTGAAAGCAAGGGTCGCCCGTACGTATGAAGTTTTACAGAATGGGCTGGTGGCTTTCCCACCACAAAGGGCCACAGCCGGTGTAGGGTGAGACCCTGGGGGATCTGCAAAGGCAACGTCTAGAATGCAAGGAGGAAGATGTGTGTCTACTCAGAGCAGAGAGGGGTATGTGATGGACTCATGGGCATTGGTGCTTTGGGACCCTGAAGAAAGGCCTCAAACCGTCACAGTTCCTGAGCAGCACCTGAGGTGGACGGCACAGTATGTCCTGAGACCTCAGAGACCTCGGGGCCAGCTCAGAACAAGGTCAAGGTCACCTTAGTGGAAGAGTCACCCAGGCCAGGTTAGAGGAAAGGGGAGCCATGAGAGAACTGGACACTCCCCACATCAAGTCTCATTCCACTTCGGTTCTAAGAGGGAGGAGCTGCCACAGCTAAGGGGGACTGAGCTGTGATTCCAAATCAACAGAGCTTAGTTCCCTACATTTGAGCTGGAAGGCAGCTGCATTGCGTGGTCTGCCACAAAGCACACCAAGGGGCTCTCAGAAATCAGCCTCAATCTACGTTCTGGGGTTAAGACTGTGTTTTCACAGGCCAGAGCTTGTGGCTGGGGAACAAACATTTCAGATGGAAGCAAGGCATCTGGATGTCACAGGATGTTGAGAGGGCATCTAAGCCATACTGCTTCCCAAACTTGTTGCTCCCTAAATGTGGCTCCTGGTGGGTAGTGGCCAGGTTTACAGATATGTCTCTAAGAAGGTTCCCCATCATTTGGCCTCAGAGAAAGGGTACGGAGAGTGGGACACTGTCTTAGTTAGGGCTTGTATTGCTATGAAGAGACACCATGACCAAGGCAACTCTTATAAAGGGCAATGTTTAATTGGGACTGGCTTACAGATTCTGAGGTTTAGTCCATTATCATCATGGCAGGAAGCATGGCAGTGTCCAGACAGAGGTGGGGCTGGAGGAGCTGAACATTCTACATCCCCATCAGAAGGCAGCCAGACGACTATCCTCTACAGGTTCCTCCACAGGTAAAACCTCTCTTCTGTCCTGGGTGGAGCTTGAGCAATAGAAGTCCTCAAAACCCACCCCCACAGGACACATTTCCTCCAACAGAGCTACACCTATTCTAACAAGGATATACACCTCCTAACAGTGTCACTCCCTGTGGGCCAAGCATTCAAATATGTGAGTCTGTTGGGGCTAAACAAATTCAAACCACTACACACACTAACCCCTCTGAGGTTAGCCTGGTTTGGACATGGGCCAAGCCTCCATATGTCACAGATCTACTGCCTGCCCAGTGACTCACAGATAGCATCTCTAGTCCACAACAAGCCTGCAAGGGAGGTATTAACCTCATACCTACCCACTTGACCAGAGGTGACTCAGGGGTCCCTTGAGAAGTGATACTCCTCCAGCTTTCATGGCTAAGAAGTTGAGGGACTGGAGTTTGAACTAGCCTCAAGACCCTTCCACCAAAGACTCTGAGTTCAGGGACGTTAGCTAAGTCCCATGGTGTACAAGGCCTTATGCTGCAGCTTCACAAGGACACAGGGGACTTCATCTGCTCAGTGAGAACTACAGATTGACACAAGACTCCTCACCTCATGCACATCACTTCCTGTAGATTCACAAATCTGCTTACGATTCCCACAGGGGTCATGTAACTCACATATGGCCATTTAGCTACTCAATGACAGGGCCAGGACTCAGTCTTGTGAACATGCTGATATCAACAGCATCCTTGACCACTCTGTGATCTCAGGTGAGGAAGGCATGCATGAAGAACACAGGAGAGGCCTTGATAGCTCCAAGGCCTGAACTGTGCCTTTTGGTTTTTAATCATCAATATCAGCAGCTACATCACCATGAGCAACAATACCACCATTAGCAACATCATCAGAAAACCTATCATCTTCATCATCTTCATCATCATCTTCATCATCATCACCACCCCTGTCATTACTGCCATCAGCATCATCAACACTGTCACCACTACCAGCAGCACCATCATCATGACTATCATCAATCATCACTACAGGAGTTGTTTCTCTGTGATAGAGTCATTTCTGACATGTGCTACTTAACAGGGAAGAAGACTGGTTCACTTATAAGGAAGGCATTCAGTCCATCATGGCCAGAGAGGCACAACCCAGCCTCCATGGCACTAAGATCTTGTGCCACAGCTAGTTATATCTTGGCAGGTCAGGAAAAAGAAAGATCAGAAATGGAGTCAGCCTGTAATGCTCAAAGCCCATTCATAAGCCCCACACCTACCAGCTAGATAGACCCCATGAGCAAAAGGTTCCTGTCTTAGGGTTCCATTACTGTGAAGAGACACCATGACCAAGGCAACTCTTTCTTTCTTCCCTCCTCCCTTCCTCCCTTCCTTCCTCCCTTCCTCCCTCCCTCCCTTTCTTTCTTTCTTTCTTTCTTTCTTTCTTTCTTTCTTTCTTTCTTTCTTTCTTTCTTTCTTTCCTTTCTTTCTCTCTCTCTCTCTCTCTCTCTCTCTCTCTCTCTCTCTCTCTCTCTCTCTCTCTCTCTCTCTCTCTCTCTCTCTTTCTTTCTTTCTTTCTTTCTTTCTTTTTGCGTTTAGAGACAGGGTTTCTCTGTTTATCCCTGGCTGTCCTGGAACTCACTCTGTAGACCAGGCTGGCCTCGAACTCAGATATCAGAAATCTACCTGCCTCTGCCTCCCATGTGCTGGGATTGAAGGCGTGTGCCACCACTGCCTGGCGACCAAGGCAACTCTTACAAGGAACAATGCCGCAGACTCCCAAACTCTGACCGGCAGAGACGGGGAGAAACGATACAAACGCCAAGGAAGGTTCCAAACAGATTTCTTTATCTCTCCGAGCAGCTTTTCCTCTCCCTCTCACAAACAGCTTTCTTTAACCCTCTCCCGGCTCCCACTAAACCCAACTGGACTCTTCGACTGCTTGCTCCCCACTGAACTGTTTACAGCTTTTCCCACAGCATTCTCCTCCCTCCCTCCGGGGCGCATCCTGTTGTTCTCAGTCCTCTGAGCTCCTTCACAACAACATTCCCCCCCCTGCCCGGGGTGCATCCTGTTGTCAGTCCTCTGACCCAATCCCTCCCCCATCTCCTGGATCCAGTCAGAGTTCAGCCAGGGCGCTGGGTGATTGTCCAGTACCTCAGCAGGCAGTACAGTACAGGATTGTCCATACAGTACAGGATTGTCTGCACAAGCTCAGCAGGCTCAGGTTCTTGCAGTCAGGGAACACGGGGCTTGGCATCCCCCACTCCCCACGTAGAGTTCAGGCTCAGGCTCTTGGCAGACAGGGATCACGGGGCTTGGCACACCCGCTCCCCACAGAACAACACTTAATTTAGTCTGGCAAACAGTTTCAGAGGTTTAGCCCATTAAGATCATGGCAGGAAGCATGGCAGCGTGCAGGCAGGCCTGATGCTGAAGGGGCTGAGAGTTCTATATCTACATCCACAGGCAGCAGAAGTGAATGCTACACTAGGCCTAGCTTGAGCATTAGAGACCTCAAAGCCCACTCAGACAGTGACACACTTCTTCCAACAAGGCCACACCTCCTAAAAGTGCCACTCCCTGTGGGCCAAGCATTCAGACACACGAATCTATGGAGGCCATGCTTATTCAAACCACCGTAGTTCCACACGCCTCTTAAATACCACCAGCTAGGAACCAAGTGTTCAAACACAGGAGACTGGCGGAAGGGGAGGGAGTAGCATTTTCCATCCAAGCCACTGTCATTACCATTGCCACTATTTGTCACTACTATAGCAGAATTATCACCACGATCATCATCATCACATGACCGTCTCCATCATCATCATCACCACCACAATCACCATCATTCCAGTCATCCTGGTACCACCAACATCAATCATCATTATCATATCATCCAAATGCCTCAAAGTATAAAACATATTACTTCACATCCTTTTGAACTTGCCTGTGACATTAGACAATGAGATTTCAAGATTCTAAACCTTGATGTTCTCAGGCATGGAGAACTTGTAAGTCCCATTTGCAAAGCAAGATTTGATCAGGAGCTATTTTCCCACTCAGTCTTCCTGAGCAGCTGGAAGCCATGAAGTGGGACAGCAAGCCTGTTCCCAAAGCAGGTTAGACCACTGTCGTGATTTGAATAGGTATGGTGCCCAAAGACTCATATGTTTGAATGTCTGGCCCATAGAGAGTAGCATTATTAGGAAGTATGCCTTGTTGGAGTAGGTGTGGCCTTGTTGGAGTAGGTGTGGCCTTGTGTTACTATGGAGGCGGGCTTTGAGGTCTCTTATGTTTAAGATAAGCTCAGTGTGGTACACAGTCTCTCCTTGCTGCCTTTAGATCAACATGTAGCGCTCTCAGCTCAGTCCCCAGCGCCATGTCAGCCTGCACGCTGCCATGCTTCCTGCCATGATGATAATGGACTAAACCTCTGAACCTGTAAGCCAGCCTCAATTAAACATTGTCCTTTATAAGAGTTGCCTTGGTCATGGTGGCTCTTCACAGCAATAAAACAGTAAGCATGACAAAAGTTGATACCAGGAGTTGGGTATTGCCTGATCATGATTTTGTTTGGAGGAATGTCAATTTTGGAACTTTGGATTAGGAAAGCAGTGGAATGTTTTAAGTCAAGGTCTAGTGAACCATTCTAGCAGATGCCTGGAAGATGATGTTGAGGATGATTTTAAACATGGGGGCCTGGCTTAAGAGGTTTCTTTTTTTTTTTTTTTAAGATTTATTTATTTATTATATGTAAGTAGACTGTAGCTGTCTTCAGACACTCCAGAAGAGGGAGTCAGATCTCCTTACAGATGGTTGTGAGCCACCATGTGGTTGCTGGGATTTGAACTCAGGACCTTTGGAAGAGCAGTCGGGTGCTCTTACCTGCTGAGCCATCTCACCAGCCCTTAAGAGGTTTCAGAAGAGAAGAATTTTAGTATGTGTGGTAATTTGAATATGTTTAGCCCATGGGAAGTGGCACTATTGAGAGGTGTGGCCTTTTGAAGGAAGCATGTCACTGTGAAGTCAGCTTTGGGATCTTATGCTCAATCTCTGCCCAGTGAAGAAGAGGTCCCCTCCTGGCTGTCTATAGAAGGCAGGCTTCTCTGCTGCCTTCCAATCAAGGCATAGAACTCTCAGCTCCTTCTCCAGCACCATGTCTTCCTGATGCTGTCATGCTCCCCACCATGGTCATAGTGGACTGACCTTCTGAAGCTGTAAGCCAGCCCCAATTACATGTTGCCCTTCATAAGAGTTGCCTTGGTCACAGCAATGAAACCCAAACTAAGACAGTATAGAGATTGTTCTTGTGAAATCTTGGTGAAGAACGTGGCTGCTTTATGCTTTTGTCTGAAGAATCTTCCTGAGGCTAAAGTGAAGAGACTTACATCAGTTGTATTGGCAAAGAAAAAAATCTCAAAATAGCCTAGTATAGACTCTGCATGTGGTAGCTAATGTTAATTTTTCTTTTCCCTTAATTTATTTATTTATCCACTTTCACATCCTGATCTCAGTGCCCTCCCAGCCCTACCCTCACAATCCCTCCTCCCCCCATTTTCCACTCTCCTTCTCCTCTGAGAAGGGAAGCCCCTCCACCCATGGGTACCAGCCTGCTTTAGCACATCAAGTAGCAGCTGGGCTGGGCACATTTCTGTTAGGGGACCCACATAGAGACCATGCTGCACATCTGCTACGTATGTGTATGGCACTTAGGTCCAGTTCATGCATACTCTTTGGTTGTTCAGTCTCTGTGAGCCAACCTGAGCCCAGTTTAGTTGACTCTGTAGGTCTTCTTGTGGTGTGCTTGACCTCTATGGCTCCCTCAAGCCTTCCTTCCACTTTTCCACAAGACTCACTGAGCTTTGCCTAATTTTTGGCTGTGGGTCTCTTTGCATGTGTTTCTATCAGCTGCTGGGTGAAGCCCCACAGAGGACAGTTATGCTAGGCTCCTGTCTGCAAGGACAGCAGAGGATCATTAATAGTGTCAGGGGTTGGCTCTCTCTCACGGGATGAGACCCAAGTTGGGCCAGTCATTGATGGCCATCCCTTCAGTCTCTGATCCATCTCTATCACTGTACATCTTGCAGGCAGGACAAATTTTGGGTGGAAGGTTTTATGGGTCAGTTGGTGTTCCCCTCCCACCACTGGAAGTCCTGCCTGGTTACAGGAAGTGGCCATATCAGCCTGCTTCCCACTGCTAGACGTCTCAGCCAGGGTCACCCCCTAGACTCCCAGGAGCCTCCTGGTCAGCGGCGCATCCCAGAGATGCTCTTCCACACTGATTTCCCTTCTCTCTCCCAGCCCTCTTGCCAACACCCACAACTGATCCTCATCCATGTTCCTTTCCCCACCTTCTCTCCCACCCAGTTCCCTCTTTCCATCCACCTCCGATGACTATTTTATTTCCTCTTCTGAGTGAAATTCAAGTATCCTCCCTTGTTACTTAGCTTCTTCGGGTCTGTGGATTGTAGCATGGTTATTCTGTACTTTATGACTAATATCCACTTATAAGTGAGTACATACCATGTGTGTCTTTCTAGGTCTGAGTTACCTTACTCGGGATGAAATTTTCTAGTTCCATCCATTTGCCTGCAAATTTCATGATGTCTTTGTTTTTAATAACAAGTAGTATTCCATTGTGTAAATGTACCACATTTTCTTTACCCATTCTTTATTTGAGGGACATCTAGATTATTTCTAATTGCTGGCTATTATGAATAAAGCTGCTAAGAACATTGTTGAGCAAGTATTCTTGTGGTATGGTGAAACATCTTTTGGTTATATGCCCAGGAGTAGAATAGTTGGGTCTTGAGGTAGAGCAATTCCAAATTTTTGGAGAAATTGTCAAATTGATTTCCAATGTGGTTGTACAAATTTGCACTCCCACCAGCAATGGAGGAGTGTTCCCCTTGCTCCACATCCCCACTAACTGTCACTTGAGGTTTTTTTTTTTTTAAAAAAAGAGATTTATTTATTTTTATGTATATGCATGCACTGTAGCTGTACAGATGGTTGTGAGCCTTCATGTGGTTGTTGGAAATTGTATTTAGAACCTCTGCTCACTCTGGTTGGCCCCACTCACTCCAGTCATCTCCACTCACTCAGTCCATGCTCCCTTCAGCCCAAAGATTTATTTATTATTATACATAAGTACACTGTAGCTGACTTCAGCTAGCACCACAAGAGGGCGTCAGATCTCACTACAAGTAGTTATGAGCCACCATGTGTTTGCTGGGATTTGAACTCAGGACCTTCAGAAGAGCAGTCAGTGCTCTTATCCGCTGAGTCATCTCACCAGCACCATCACTTGAGATTTTTATCTTAGCCATTTTGGTGAATGTAAGGTAGAATTTGAATCGCATTTCCCTGATAATTAAAGATGTTGAACATTTCTTTAAGTGCTGGCCATTAGAGATTCCTGTTGAGAAGTCTCTGTTTAGCTCTGCACCCCATTTTGGGGGGTGGGGGTTGAGACAGGGTTTCTCTGTGTATCCCTGGCTGTCCTGGAGCTCACTTTGTAGACCAGGCTGGCCTTGAACTCAGAAATCTACTTGCCTCTGCCTCCCAAATGCTGGGATTAAAGGCGTGTGCCACCACGCCCGGCTCTGCACCCCATTTTTAAATTGGGTTATTTGGTTTGTTGGTGTCCAATTTCTTGAGTTCTTTATATGTTTTGGAAGTTAGTCTTCTGTCTGACATAGGGTTGGTGAAGATATTTTCCCATTCTGAGGGCTGTTGTTTTGTCACAATGATGCCCTTTGCCTTACAGAAGCTTTTCAGTTTCATAAGGTCCCATTTATTCATTGTTTATCTTAGTGTCTGAGCCATTGGTTCAGAAAGTTTTGTCCTGTACCAATGAACTGAAGGCTATTCCCCACTTTCTTGTCTATTAGATTTAGTGTATCCAATTTTATATTGAACTCTTTGATCCACTTGGACTTGAGTTTTGAGCAGAGTGATAAATACAGATCTGTTTGCATTTTTCTACATACAGACATGCAATAAGACCAGTACCATTTGTTGAAGATGCTTTCTTATTGCTTATTGTATAGTTTTGGCTTCTTTGTCAAAAATCAAGTGTCTGTAGATGTGTGGGTTTATTTCTGGGTCTTCAATTCTATTCCACTGATCAACCTGTCTGTTTTTATGCCAATGCCACAACGTTTTTATTGCTAGTGCTCTGTAGTACAGCTTGAAATCAGGGATAGAGATACATCCAGAAGTTATTTTATTGTATAGAATTGTTTTAGCTATCTTGGGGTTTTTGTTTTTCTTATGAAGTTGAGAATTGCTCGTTCAAGGTCTGTAAAGAATTGTGTTGGAATTTTGATGGGAATTACATTGAATCTGTAGATTGCTTTTGATAAGATAGCCATTTTCTTTATGTTAATCCTACTGATCCATGAGCATGGGAGATCTTTCCATCTTTTGATATCTTCTTCAGTTTCTTTCTTCAGAGACTTGAAGTTCTTGTCATATAGGTCTTTCCTAATGTTAACTGTTATGAAAAGCATTTTGATAAAAAGGAGCAAGCTGAGCAAGGAAAAATACAAAATGTATGTACGGTTCAAGGATTAAAGGGGCACCAGGAAGTAGAAAAGAGCTGAATCCTGTATTCAAGGAAATAACAGATTAAAGATATTAAGCAGAATTAAGGGAGTGGTGGCCTCAGGGAAAAATCCCACCCAGCCAGGCTTCCATCTTGTAAAAAGGAATTAAAGAAAAGCTTAGGTCCAGAAACTTAGAATACCCAAGATACATTTTGCAAAACA
>NC_034603.1:1699788-1701641 GCF_900095145.1 Mus pahari | reverse complement strand
GGGGGGTATAGGGAACTTTTGGAATAGCATTTGAAATGTAAATAAAGAAAATAATAATAATAATAAAAAGAATTTAAAAAGAAAGAAAAGCTTAGGTCCCAGCATGGTGATGCACATTTTTAATCACAGCACTCAGGAGACAAAGGCACGCACGTCTCTGAGTTCAAGACCAGCCCAGTCTATAGAGAAAGTTCCAAGACAGTCAAACTTAAGCAGTGAAGGAAACCATTGAAAATGGGAAGCTGGTGAAGATGAAGATTGAATGAGGGAGCCATGTCCCAGCCCCAGCAAACAGCAGAACTTGGCAGCTTCAGCCACTTGGCTCTGGCTTTAGAGTCAAGAATGGAAGAAAAGTTATAGAATCTCCCTTTGAGATTAAGGAAAGTCACTGATGCTGAAGGGAAATGAAATTTAAGGCCTGCGATTCATGTAACTTATGCCAAATAGTCCAAAGAAAAAGTTGTTTGTGAGCTTAGAAGCCTGAGGCTGAGAACATAGTGGAACAGGCCGGGCCATGTCCGGGCAGGACCGCTGTTAAAACATTCCTGAGGCTGACTGGACATAAAGATAAAAGAAGAATGCAGGAACTAGTCCAGGCTATCTTGGCTGAGTCATCAGCCTTCTGGTGGCCCGGCACCTCCTTCTGCCCATTGCCCTCCTGACATAGTTTGAAGTTATATGTTAACCAGATGTTCCACTGACCTAGATAAGCATCCACCCCTCCGGACTCCTGACATCCTGACTTGCATGTACTATTCTGCTGATATGTAATCGTTTTTTGCTGATGTTCAAATGAGCCAATCGGGTGAAACCACGCCAATTCCTCCTAGCCCCCGACCCCCTCCCTATAAAAACCCCTAGCCTTCGAGCCTCATGGTTGATTCCTCTGTCTCCTGCATGAGATAGTATCATCCCGGAGCTCCATCATTAAACTGCCTCATGTATTTGCATCAAGACGGTTCCTCATGTTTCCTTCGGTGGGCCCTTTCCGGAGACTCAAGCGGGGGTCCCCGAAAGGAGGTCCTACAATGCCAGGACTGTATCAAGGGTATCCCTTCATGGAAGCCTAGAAAGTTCATTGCGTGAAGCCTTGGAGACATCAAGAGGTTAAAGAGGCCAGAGCAATGGGATACCTGCTAAAGAAAGCTCTACCAGACATGGAGAATGAAGAGCTTGCCCAGCTGATATTTTGCCTTGTTTTGGGCCAGTATTTCCTTTACCCCACTTTGGAATGGTAATATATATCCTATGCTATTATATGTTGGAAGTATACGATCTGCTTTTTTATTTTTATTTTACAGGAGATAACAGCTAAGAAATTGTATGACTCTCAGAGGAGACTTTGAACCTTGAAACGTTTGAGACTATGATAGACTATGAGAACTTTTGAAGTCATGGCTCTGTTACAGTTACAAGCCAGAGAGTGGAATGTGGTGGTTTGAATAGGAATGGCCCCACAGACTCACTGTTTAAATGCTTGGCCCATAAGGAGATGTGGCCTTGTTGGAGGAAGTGTGTCACTGTGGGGTGGTCCTTTTTGCTGCCTACAGATCAACATGTAGAACTCTTGGCTCCCTCCAGCTGTAGCCCCCAGCAGCCACAGGTTACTGGGTTCCTAAAAGGAAAGCTGGGGCTGGATGGGAAGAACAGCGAGAGAAATAACGAGCCAAGACAAAGTTCTCTGATCAAGGCTCAGCTTTAATTCTAGGGTCTAATTTTTATTTTTATTTTATTTATTTATTCATTCATTTATTTATTTTTGTTTTTCGAGACAGGGTTTCTCTGTGTAGCCCTGGCTGTCCTGGAACTCACTTTGTAGACCAGGCTGGCCTTGAACTCAGAAATCTGCCTGC
>NC_034603.1:1698506-1699743 GCF_900095145.1 Mus pahari | reverse complement strand
GGATTAAAGGCGTGTGCCACCACGCCCAGCTAGGGTCTGATTTTTAAAGGGGGGACCCATCCCCCACTATACCAGGATCTTGTCAGTTGCTTTGTCAGAATCTGTCAGGAAAACAAGCTCCCCACGGTAGCTTTTTGCAGGAAACTGAAGATGTAGCAGACAAAAGACTTTACCTATGCCTGAAGACTCCACCCTAGGTGAGCTAGCAACTATGGCAAACAAGGTCTGAGCCAACCTGCTCAAGGCTGGGGGGAGGGCACATCCAGCACCAGGTCTGCCTGCATGTTACCATGCCCCCCCACTATGATAATAATGGACTAAACCTCTGAAACTGTAAGCCAGACCCAATTAAATGTTTTCCTTTAGAAGAGTTGCTGTGGACCTGGTGGCTCTTCATAGCAATAAAACACCAGCTAAGACAATCATCTGCCCCTGACCCAGCATCCCAGCAGCAAGGAACTTAAACTAAGGTAGAGAGAGGCAGGCTTTACCCCCCATGGCCTATCTCAATGGCTCTAGACCCAACAGAAAAGACCTGAGAGTTGGATTGGAAGTGTGCGAGCTTTGTGCTCACGTGGCCAGATTTTCATGATCATCCAATGAGCTTCTCCTGAGGAGGTTCAAGGAGGAAAAGAGAAAATGCTCATGTACCCAAGACAAACATTGCCACAAAAGTTACCTTGGCAGTGTATAACCCCAAATTTAGTAGCAGACAGGGTAGAACTGGGAGCCAAAAGGAAGCTGAGCTCTTTGCAAATCCACTAGGTTTGTGATTTCCAAAGCTTGAGGGCAGTGATAAAGATGATGGGATCAGCCTGGATTCAGGTCCATCTACTGGACAAGTCACAGGGTTTCTCCAGGACCTGATGCTCCATTGGAACATAATCTTGGGTGAGAAAACTTAGTAATATGATGGGAATTTCTTGATAGCATGGTCGGCAGTAAGCATGTAGAATTAAATCTTACTCAGGCAGCCCTTGGAGGTCCCCAGGGTTGTGGGGGACAGAACGGCTGAGCCGATAAACAGCACACACCGAGCACTGCCTGCCCACTGGGTCACAATGTCCCTTAGGGAATACTGATGTGTTAAAATAGCGGGTCATGTCTCAATAGCACACTAGGCCAAGACAGTACCACATGGAAGAGGTTTCATTGGGAGGGAGAGACAAGGTGGTGGCAGAAAGAGAGGAGGGGGAGAAGAGAGAGAGAGAGAGAGAGAGAGAGAGAGAGAGAGAGA
>NC_034603.1:1695831-1698493 GCF_900095145.1 Mus pahari | reverse complement strand
TAGGGAATACTGATGTGTTAAAATAGCGGGTCATGTCTCAATAGCACACTAGGCCAAGACAGTACCACATGGAAGAGGTTTCATTGGGAGGGAGAAGGGGTTTTATTGGGGAAAGAGAGAGAAGGTGAGAGAGAGAGAGAGAGAGAGAGAGAGAGAGAGAGAGAGAGAGAGAGAGAGGTGTTCTCCTTATTTATATGGAAAACGACAACGCAGGTAAAGGTGGGAGGTGAGCCAAGTGGATTCTGGGAATATGGTGCCTGTTGCCTTGGCAACAGGTCTGCAGGTTGTGCTGTCACCTATTGGGAGGTCCTGTGTTGGGAATTAAAAAAGGGGGCTCTGGGGAAGAGGGGGAAAGGAAAAGGCCCACACCCCTGGTCAGTCAGGCATGGGAGGGCTGCTAACTACCTTCCACTCATCCCTGGGTGGGCATTCCTCTATCCTACTCTTCAGGGGGTGGCCAAGGGGCAGCCCTACCTGGGATTCCCAAAGCTTCCTTGCTAAAGCCCTGGGGTTATAGGAGAGAGGAAGGAGGGAGGAGAGGTTTCCAACACCTGTGAGAGTGGCGCAGCGGATCTTGACTGGAGCACAGAAAGGCCTTCTAGCGGGAGATTAGAAATGGCTCATTAAGAGAAAGCCTGTCCTATCCTCCAAGCGCAGTGGGCCTTTATGAGCAGAGACATTCTATGGTTTTAGAGCTTTATTATAGAAATGCAGGGGGAAAGAGAGAAGGGAGAGAGGAGAGAGAGAGAGAGAGAGAGAGAGAGAGAGAGAGAGAGAGAGAGAGAGAGAAGGCTAGAGAGAGAGAGAGAAGGCTAGAGAGAAAGAGTAAGAGGGAGAGAGGAGAAGAGAGTGGGAATGAGGGGTAAAAAGCAAGAGACAAGTAAGAGAGCAAGCAGGGACTGAACAGCCCTTTTTATGGTCTTCACTGTTGCTAGGTAATGGGGAGGAGTTTAGCCTGAAGGTCAGAAGCTTGGGCCATTGCCTACATGACTACTGACCATGCTTCTCTTGTGGGGGCTGTGGGGGCAGTAACTTAGGCAGGGGCCAGAGTTCCAGGAGCATGAGGGAACACCTACCGTGTCATGAAGGTGAATTATCACTATTCCCGGGGTTCAGATCTCAGCTCAACTGGAGACCAGCCTGTCTGTGCAGAGCCCAATGCCCCACAGTCCTGATGCCAACAAATACTGCTACAGACTGGCATCAAATTGACAAAGTTGCTTTTGAAAACATTAGACAGTGGCCTGGTGCTCCGCTGTTCACAGAGAGTCACCAGAGAGACTCTGTATAACCTCTGCACAGCTGGAGAATGGTGCATCTGGTTCAGACTGGTAGAGCACAACTGTCTTTGCACCTGTGAGGTGGCACTTCTGGGAGGATCAGCAGAGGGAAGAAGACCCACCATGAATGGGTGCATATTCCAGCAGGCAGGATCCCCAGTGGAAGAAAAGAATGCTGGGTGGGAAGGCTTTTAACTCAGGCATTCTTGCCCCTCTCTTTTTCCTGGCCACGGTAAAGAGAGCTACTGTGCCCCACCATGCCCTCTATACCACAATGGATTCACATACAGAGCTGTTTCTCTCAGGAAGGGTGCCGAGTGAGAGGTAAATGATATTTTTGACCCTGTGTCTCAGCCACAGACACTTAAGGGATCAGTCAACCCACTTCTCCTGTCTCTGAGACTTCACTTGCCCATCTGCAAAATGGGCAGACAATAGTAGTCCCTGAGGATACTGGAGCAGATGAGGAAATTACCCAGAACCAGCCTAGAATCAGACATTTGCTGTTCCACTAGCAGAATATTCCCAATGCCTATGTCTTAAGGCTGTTTATCAAATGTGGGTATTGTCTTCTGGCTAACCACAATGCCTTGCACTCTACCTCTGAACAAGACAAATAAAGGTCTTGTCCTCAAGGTCATGTTTCTGGCTAGGAAAGTCAATTCTATAGAGCTGTAAGAAATTGGGCCTCTGAAGTCATAGGGTGTGCACTCACAGGTCAACCACCTCATGTGAGGTGGGCGAGGGTATCCATCTGTGCAGGCACCCCATTACTGTGCCATCCATAGCCATCCATGGGACGATGGCAGGCTCTGTGCAAACACTAAGCCGTTTTACAGGATGGGTCTGAGTATGCTGGGATCTTGGTACCTAAGAGGTCCTAGAATTATCACTTGAAGATAGCAAGAGACTGCTGCAATGCATTGTCTGTCTTCCTTAGTCATGAGGTAGGTGCCATGAGGTCAGGGATATTGGTTTTGACCCTCCCAGCTCTGTATGTGGCACATAGTAGGTCTTCAAGAAATATATCTTGAAGCCAGGTGATGATGGTGCATGCCTTTAATACCAACATTAGGAGGCAGAGACAGGTAGAGCTCAAGTTCAAGGCCAGTGTGGTCTACAGAGTGACTTCCAGAACAGCCAGGGCTACAGAGAAAAAGTATCTTGAAAACCAAGAGGGGGGGGGGAGAGAGAAAGGATGGAAGGGAGGAAGTTAGAAAGAAAGGAAGAAAGGGGGAGGGAGGGGAGGGAGGGAGGAAGGAAGAAAGAGGGAGGGAAGGATGGGAAGGGAGGGAGGGAGAGGGAGTATATAAAGAGAGAGAAAGAAAAAAGAAAGAGATAGAAAAGGAAGGAAGGAAGGAAAGGGAAGGAAGGAAGAAGGA